>NC_056737.1:1717115928-1717298428 GCF_019279795.1 Protopterus annectens
CTTTCAAAACAAGATACATTTGCATTCTAATTGTTGCTTATGTTTAAAGGTATGCACACTTCTCAGTTCAAAATTATAGATGTGACTGTTCCATTTACTGTCAAACAGCAAGCACTACAGATCAAGTTTGATCATTTTGATTGACTAATCCTGCAGGGGTCGTAGAGTCATTGATTCATAGGACATGCAGGCAAAAATACCAACTTGCCAGTAACCAGTGGCTCTAACACCCTTTACCAGAATGATATGCCTTGTAAATAAATATTATTTCTTGTACTCTAATTCCAGCATGGAGCAACCATATATTTTGGACAATATTTGACTTTGTCAGTCATGCATAGAATTTACGTGAGAGTAAGGGCTCAGTAATATATAAGTGTTATACTGCTTTTACTGAATTACTCTGGTCTTTTCCTAACAGATGGTAATGACTCAGTCTTATATTACAACTGTACTAGGAATGTAATGCATGGCTACTTAACAGGTAATGTGCAGCAATTATCTACCTGCATATAAGGGGTTCGTTTGGGTGAATGTTTCATTTTGGTGCTTGTACATCCCAGGAAAGGTACTGAAGGGTCGTTTTGGGAATATTTCATTCTGGTGCTTGTGCATAAATCAGCATTTCATTAAAGAGGTTGCTTGGACGAATGCTTCATTTTGGTGCTCACTAACATGTGAGACCATTGCACCCTTCTCTGTGTGATGTCCTCTTTGGTAAGATTGGACCATACATCAGTCTCATTCAATGTAGTTATAAGACCAGATACCCCATGAAGCTTATTATTATCCATCTGATGAGGAAGGGACTTATGCCTATCTCAATAAGTTTAACTGTGATCCCTGAGTGGGATATTGTATCAAAAGCTTTTGCCAGATGTATATAAGTAGTATATACCGTTTTACCCTCATCCATGGGCCTGGTTACTTTCTCAAAGAAGTCCACCAGTTTGTTCACTGGCACAATGGTGGGATCAGATAGGGTGTACCTTGAAGTGATGTGACCTCGGATAAATAATGGTCCCTTCTCTGCACTTGACTTTTTTACTTCTTTGTCTTATTGTAATCAGAGGGATGGTTAGGTGAGATAACATGAATTAGTACTTTTTTGGATCAGCCAGATAAGTTTGACATGTTTGCTTGTGTTGTTGTATTTCTGATTATACTAAGTAGTTCCTTGAGTGAAATAAAAGTTATTACTCGCTGACTACTACCAGCATGGAGCTACCATATATTTTGGACTTTGTCTGTTATGTGTGGAATTTAGGAGGGAGGAAGGGCTCAGTAATATGCAAGTGTTATACTATTTGACTGAATGACTCAGGTCTTCTCCTTACTGATGATAGAGTCTGTGTTACATAACAGCTGCACAATGTAATATAATGAATGCCTACTCAGCAGGTTATGTGCAGCAATTATCACCTGTGTCTCAGCATGCATAACTTTGCAGTAATGAAAGGAAGGTCATTATCACATTAGCAATATGTGCAGTTACCATATTGCAGTTAGTCACTATCATTTTTCTGGGAAAAGTCTCAGCTGCTATCATTGTTATTCACATAAGTTGAAGTCGTTATCGGTTTGATGAATGCACAAGTCAGGTTGTTTTTTTTCTGTACTTGGAGTCATTGCAAGCAACCCCCCCATCATTCTTCATCAACTACCTACCCTCTTAAACCCCTGATAAAACGTGTGTGTGTGTGTGTGTGTGTGTGTGTGTGTGTGTGTGTGTGTGTGTGTGTGTGTGTGTGTGTGTATGTATATAGATATATATATATATATATATATATATATATATATATATATATATTATATTGTATATATATATATATATATATATATATATATATATATATATATATATATATATATATATATATTATATATATATATATATATATATATATATATATATATATGCATATGCACATATATATATGGGCAGTAGGTATGTACCTCTGCAGCGTAATCACCACTTATGTACCTTATAAAAACAAAATAATGCCCCTGTGGATAGGAGTGAAAATGTAGATGGTCTCACCAGGTAATGCATTATGATATGCATATATATGTACTCTTCCAATACATCTGTCAAATATCAGTAGTAATCTGCATTCCTGCGCAGGTTCATCCACCTTCTGACACTAACATGGCTTCACGAGCAGAACGACAAGTGAGAGTGTGGGTATGTGGACATTCCTACATTCACTGGGCTGCCAGCCATGACTCCAAAACTGAAAACCAGTACAACTTGAGCTTCCCCACATCCAGTGTGAAGGTATACTGGATTTCAAGAAGAGGTATGCATTGGAGCAGAGTATTGCAGTTGTTGGGAGAGAACTGTTCTATCTACCCTGAGCTCGACATTCTTCTGCTGCACATTGGAGGGAATGATGTCCTCAGTCAACCACTTGGAAGGCTATGGTGTCAAATCACAGCAATTTTTGAACACCTGCAGTCGTGGTGGCCACGTTGTCATTTTGTGTGGTCTGATATAATTCCTCAACAGATATGGAAAACAGAAAACATTCAACGGGCAGCTCACAAGGCCAGACGTTTACAGAATGGGTTCATGCATGGCTTGATCCACAGGGTCGGTTGATCTACAATCTGCCATAACGGCATCACTGCAGAAGATGATCACCTGTTCAGAAGGGATGGCATTCTCCTAACTGAGGAGGTCATTGGGTTGTTCTTGACTGACCTCCACAATGGTGTGAGGAGAGCTATGCAGGATTGGTAACATGCAGCTTGTGAGAAGAATGGAAAACACCCATGACCAAGTAGGACCAGTATGGTAAGTAAAGCCCTATTATGAAATGTGTTCTGTAAAATGTATTTTTCTTAGTTTGGAAAATAACTGTGGTAAGGAGCTGGTGAAGATGCTGAGAAAAAACAACTGTTTCAGGAGAGTGCTACCACGTACAATCTAATATGTTAGTGGCCATCCTGCAATGCTCCTTTTTTATTCTGTTTCTATCAGGCATGTGTAGAGTTTAGATGACAGGAAGGGCTTAGTAATACAGAACTTGATCCCTTAGGTCCACTGCTGAATGGACACATGTAAAGAGAAAAGGCATAGGTAAGGCAGAATGCTGACACTGAAGGAGGTCATGAGACTGCAGTAGTATCAGCTGTCTGAGTGGGTAGCCAGCACAGCTATCAGACAGATCAGATGGCCTTGCCTGCCACTGAAGTCCCATGCCTGTCCTGGGTTCATTAGTGGCTTTTTCTCTTTACATGTACCCATTCAACCGTATGTTGGCTATACCCAGAATGTGTATATTTACAATCATATGTGTCTACATGATAACACAACTGGTTCTGAATGCTGTACACATGTACAGATATCAGTTTTGTTAGGACTCAGGTTATGGAAATTATGATTTTTTCATATTTTGGTAAATAACTTTGCAAGGAACCATCTGAATGTGCTAAGTAATACCTCATTTTGAAGACAGTATTCAGACTTCCAATATGGTAACAGAACTGTCCCTTTATGTTGTACACATTTACAGTTATCAAAGTTTGTTTCGGACTTATGGTTATGAAAATTATGATTTTTTTCATATTTTCGTAAATAACTTTGCAAGGAAGCATCTGAACATGCTAAGTAATACCTCATTTTGAACACAGTATTCATAGTTCCAACATGGTAACAAAACTGTCTCTTTATGTTGTACACATGTACAATTATCAAAGTTTGTTTCAGACATGTTATAGAAATTATGATTTTTATCATACTTTGGTAAATACCTTTGCAAGGGAGCATCTGAATGTGGTAAGGGATACCCCATTTTGAAAATAGTATTCAGACTTCCAACATGGTGAAAGAATTGTGCCTATATATTGTACACATGTACAGATATCAAGGTTTGTTTTGGACTTAGACTATGGAAATTATGATTTTTTTCATATTTTGGTAAATATCTTTGCAAAGGAGCATGCTGGTGTGACAAATAATACCTCATTTTGAAGACAGTGTTACTCCTTACAACATGGTAAAAGAACTGTGTCTGTGCAGTGTACACATGCACAGATATCGCAGTTTGTTTTGTCTTGTAGGATTAGGAAAATTATAAATTTTCAATACTTCTCATTATTATGCCCATATCTTTGCAAGGGAGCATGGTGATGACACAAATGATGCATCATTTTGAAGCGGACATTCAGATGCACAACTTCTATACTATAGACCTTCTGTTACAGATGATGAGATAGTATGCTTTGTTTATTTATCAGTTATGAAAAATATTATATTAATCATATTTCTGTTAATATCTCCATAAAGGAGCATCACACAGTAATGGTTAAGGTATCATTTTAAAGCTGACATTCATGCAAACAAATTAAATACAAATTGTATGGGTCTATATGGTACATTGACCAAGATAGTGTGCTTTACTTTTCCAAAAAGGTAAAAAATATGCACAATATCAGCATTCCTTGCCAAATATTTAATAGTGACTTTGATAAGCACTATCAAAATTTATACTGTTGGAAAGGCCAGTGTCTACTGAACAACTTTCATATTTACATTTTTAGTCTAGCTCTTATAGTTAAAGAGTTATGAACATTTGTTTTCTGTATCGTATTAGAAATGGATTTTCTGAAAATGAGCTCAGGCTGCACTGTTGTTCCTATGGTGGAAGTAAGCAGGCAGCATTTTCTGAGCTGAGTGAATGAGTTAACCAAATTATTAAGTAGGTTATTAAGTCTGTGATTTTATCCAAGACAATATACTACATGGCTGGAAATATATCAACCTTAGTCCATTTGACAATATATATATATCTATATATATATATATCTATATATATATATATATATATATATATATATATATATATATATATATATACATACATATATATATATATATATATATATATATATATATATATATATATATATATATACATATATATATATAAATATATACACATATACACTTTTTATGTAAAAAATCAATTGTAAAAATCATATTCTATTTTCATAACCTATTGTTAACAAAGATCGTTTTCGTCCTTCTAGACTTCGTCAGGTCTGTGTACAAGAACCCTAAAAACTATCTATAAAAATATATATAATTGTATAATTAGTTAGTATTGTTGTTACACATAATTTTGAATAAAGTGGAAAAAAGAGAACCAGAAAAAAAAATAATAAGAAAAAATGTACGATGATGGAAACAAAATATACACTTAAATTACAACTGATTTAAAATGGTATTTAAAACCAACTGGCAGAATAAAATAAAATAAAATTAGTCATGTAAACAATGTGGCAATTTTCTAAGTTCCAGTGCACTTTTAATTGAACAGTAGTAGTTTAGCCTAGGCTTCCTAAAAGAGTTTGTGCTGCTTAAAGAAAGAGTGAAAGGATATGAGCAGTCCAGTAAAGAATGAAAGATTAATAAAATGAAATGAGATTAACTGGGCAAAGATGATCCTGGGAGACTTACTAGGAGGTACAATAATAATAACAACAACAACAGAATAACCAACAACAGACAATGTTTTAGTTATAACAGGGGATATAAGGGAAATTATAACCATGCCAGCAGACCTCAATTGGATTTTCCCAGGAGATATCCTCGCACAAAACCAGACACAGCACAATACAGGACCACCAGGAGGCTGCCCCCCAAACATCTCTTTCCCCACCACCCCAATTCCCTCTGGCTATCAACACTCACCAGAAGCCTTTGACATCACAGAAGAATCAGGACAGGAACATAAGCTACAGAGGCAACCAGAACCGACAGAGAGTTCTACAGGACAAATTACAGGACTACCAGGACAACCAGGACCACAGACACTCCAGCTACTAGGAGCAGCAGCAGCTTCACAGAGACAAGTTTCATCAGGAAGATCAATATCAACAGCACAGACCTCAACCACCACACCAATACCAAAGCCAGCACCAGTACCAGAATGACGACCACCACCAGACCACCAGAGCTTCTCCCTCTTACCAGGTTCCCCTCTACCACAGCCACAGCAAGGAATACTACTACAACCCACCAAGATTCTAGAAAGCAGAGGAGGAATTCCAGAGGTCTCATACTCTATCCACAAACCCCCAGGGAGATAGGAGAACCACACAGTGGACAGGGGTAAGGGAAATAGTTCCTCCTTTTGAGCCTGGGACCTGGGTTGTAGTCAGGGTTCCAGTCGGGATTGCCCAGATATTGTATTTCCCTTACCCCTGTCCACTGTGTACAATAACAACAATAACAGGTTCCACAATAACAGGTGGTCCACTTATCTTGAACCACCCTGTTAAACCACTGACTGAAGATGAAGAAAGTGTGTTGTCCAAAGGACTTACTTTTGTACCAAGCTGCAGGAGTGAGGTTGCTCAGGTACTGATAGACCTTAAAATGTTTGTGAAGAAGCTCAACTTAAGGGTGCAGTTTCATGGCAAAAGTAATGACATTGCAAATAAGCCTATTGATGAAACTATAAAAAGGCCTAGCAGCTATTGTCCACTACTACATAGGTCCATAGGTTCATAGGTTAGTACTAGGCTAACTGCCCTTTTGGACCATTTGAAACCTAGCTAGTTACACCATGTGAGAATCAAACCATGCACCTTGTGTCTTTAAGGTAAAGACCTTAACCATTATGTCATCCTCCCACCCTAAAAGGTTGCTCATTCCCAAGGAGACCACACACAAACACACACACACACACACACACACACACACACACACACACTTGTCAAGTGCAGGATTCAAACCCCTACCTAACTACTTTATGATACTACAGGAGTACGCATTTACACAACGCGCTATGCACATTACTATCAAACATTAGCTGCTTTCAAAGTGAAATGTGAGATGGATATTAGGAAACTCCTTAAAAAACCTCCTAAGCAAAAACTTTATAACTTAACACAGGGAGAAATAAAAGCATTGATTGAGCTAGGCAATGATAAATCCAAGTGTGTAATGAAGGCAGACAAGGGAGGAGGTATACTTGTGTCTGATACCACACTAGCTACAACCAAAAGATAGAGAACATGCTGGAGGATAACAGATTTTATGAGTTATTTACCATGGATGACATAAAAAGATCATATGATTTATGGAACACTAATCTCACCACATTATGGGAAGAAAAACTTATTACTGAAAATCGTTATAATTATTTATGGAGCCCATGCCCACATTTACCTTACTTTTTTGGAATACCAAAGCCAAACAAGAACAGAGAAGACCCACCTTATAGACTGGTGGTAGCAAGTGGAGGTTCCCTTACTAAAGCCACAGCCATTTATCTTGATTACTTGCTTAAACCTTTAGCAGAACAGAATAAGTCATACATAAGAGATTCGATGGATTTTCTTAGGAAAATAAGAAACATTACAGTGGAAGCTGACAGTATTTTATTAACTATTGGTGTGGAATCCTTGTACACAGTGCTCCCTCACAATTACTGTATAACAGCAGCTATGGAGTCTTTTAAGAAACATAATCAAGGTACACAGGCACAACTGCAAAAGTTAAGCAAGTTCATTAATCTTGTACTGGACTTCAATTTATTTACTTTCAATGGCAAACACTACAAACAAAAATGTGATATAGCAATGGGGGCTGCTATGGCTCCCAGCATAGCTAACATAGCCCTGGGCAAGTGGAAGGAGGACTTTGTTTTAAACAACACAGACTACATGTAGCATATCACATGCTATTGACCTTTTATTAAAGACATCTTTATTGTGTGGGAAGGTGACACCTTGCAGCTTGAAGATTGTACCACTTACCTCAAGCAAACAACCCCCTTCCTGAAGTTTACCTCTTCCAATAGCTATACTTCAACCACTTTCTTAGATATGCAGATTTCCAAGGACACCAACAATAACAGAATCACCACTGATCTATTCAGAAAACCAACGAGGATTAACTTATTACTCCACAGTAAAAGTCTACATCCTACAAAAAACAAGTAAAATGTAGTAAAGTCCCAAGGCTATAGATTAGCTAGAATTACCACAGAGATGGAACCATTTTTGAGAAATCTGAACAACTTAGAGAATGATTTTCTAGTGAGAGGCTACGAAAGTCAGATGTTAAAAAACATCCTGGAACCCATTATAGAACTGAAAAGGAATGAAGCACCTTCACTCAACTTCCCCAGTAAATGTTAAGAAATTCCACAGAGAATAACAAATGCAAAAATAGCTGCAACCTGACATACACTTTGGATGGTTAACATCTTCGGTGAAGCCCTATCCTTTGTTTATAGGAAGGCCAGGAACATTAGACGTTTTGCTGAATTTAAACCTAGACCATATGAGAGAAACACTAAAATATGTGAAACTAATTGTACATTTTGTATATTTATACAGCAAGTTTTTTTTTGCCCTTATTTAAAGAAAATCATTAAGACCAGTGCAGGGGGTGACTGTAACACTACAAAGGTAATTTACAGGGCACAGTGCAATGAATGTGATGCATTCTATGTGGGCAAGACTGTAAATAAACTCAAGTGTAGGATTTCATGTCATCTGACAGAAATCCGCTCTGGATGTAAAAATAATGCACTAGCCAAACACCTTTCTCTTCATAAAAGACACACAGGTTTTAAGTTCTAGATCCTGGATTGCATAGACATGGGAGATCTTGATGGAGACATCCCAAATATTCTGGAGAAACATAAACCCATGTGGCAATTAAAGCTGAACACTTTTAGGAAGCCTGGACTAAACTACTACTGTTTAATTAAAAGTACATTGGAACATAGAAAATTGCCACATTGTTTACATGAGTAATTTTATTTTATTTTATTTTATTCTGCCAGTTGGTTTTAAATACCATTTTAAATCAGTTGTAATTTAAGTGTATATTTTGTTTCCATCATCATACATTTTTATTATCATTTTTTCTGGTTCTCTTTTTTCCACTTTATTAAAAATTATGTGTAATAACAATATTAACTAATTATACAATTATATATATTTTTATAGATACTTTTTAGGGTTCTTGTACACAAACCTGAAGAAGTCTAGAAGGACGAAAGTGATCTTTGTTAACAATAGGTTATGAAAATAGAATATGATTTTTACAATTGATTTTTTTATATGCAAAGCGTATATGTATATATTTATATATATATATATATATATATATATATATATATATATATATATATATATATATATATATATATATTGATTGTCGAATGGACTAAGGTTGATATACTTCCAGCCATGTAGTATATTGTCTTGGATAAAATCACAGACTTTGTAATCTGCTTAATAATCTGGTTAAATAAGAGGTACCACATCATTGTACATTGTATTTAAAGTACATAAGGGTTATATTATGACAGCTACTAAGTAGGGCAAGACCAGCTCGATTGTCACATTGATGGGAGAAGTGATGTGAATTTAACATGTATACCAATAACACTTTGTTTTACAGTACAATAAACCACTCCCTTGCCTGATAAAAAGTGTATATATATATATATATATATATATATATATATATATATATATATATTTAGAAAGCTTGTGAGGAAACTATTACTCTATTTTTGTTTTACTTGGATCGATTGTCTACTACTTAATAAAGGATTTTCGACTGGAAACAGTCTGCCTGCCTTGCTTGGATTACCTTTGAATAATTAGTAATTCTGTACAAATATATATTTGTTTTTTTTTTCTTTACTTAACATGAGTTTAGGTTTGCTATTTCTACTACTTTTGTCTGATCTGACTAATATACAGTGATTAACTAGAGATATATGGACTGAAAATCTTCCACACAGAGAAGTTTCTGACACTGTTTTGTTTTAATGAAGATACATACACCTCCAACTTTGGGTCCTTCATGCTCATTTTGAGATTTGAATATGTGAAAGGCATTGTAGCCTTGCATGGCCAGGGTGCTTTCAGTGGTCTTGAACCATATCTCGGCAACTGCACAGACATCAGCATCTTCCAAGATGAAGAGTGCTTCCAAGGAGTGTGGTTTCATGTTTAAACACCTAGCATTAAGCAGCATGACCCTGAGTTTGTCTCAATTAGATTTTGTTATGTTGAAAAATTTGTTGTTTTGATATTGCCTAAAAAAGGCACTATGGAGGAGGCAAGGGCCTTTGCCAGTATGCAAAACCCTAGGGGGGGACAGGTGCTGACCAACTCTAGCAAAGCAGTGAGGTCTGTCTACCATATCCTCCCAGGCAGACAGATACTGGATCCCCTGGACTAACACCAGAAGCTGCCCACGATTGTTGAAGTCAATCCTTTTTTGTTTATACTGTGGTATCATCCTGGGTGAGGGAAGGATAATGCTTAGAGCTAGGGACATACCTGTTTGGGACACATAATCAGACAGTTCTATCACATCTCTCTTTATATAGTCCAGAGAAGTATGTCTAAAGTCATTCACTCCAGCATGGACTATGACAAAGTCATAACGGTACTTGTTGAATGACTTGAGTGCATGCTTGTGTTGTTGAGTGACTTGAGTACATTTCTCCATTATTTCTCCCCATGAAGCTTTTCCACCATTCATCAGCTAACTTTGCACTAACATATCCTTCAGCAAATCATCCAGCAACCCTCCTGACTAGGGTTTTGTAACAAAACAATCTTCTTTTTTCCACCTCTTATTTACCAAACAGTTAATTTTGGAACAAACTCTCAAATCCATCACAAGTCAGCTAGATTGCACCAAATCAGTGCACAATGCTTGCTCTCCCTTCTCTGCCATGGCCTTGCTCACACACCATCCTCCCAGCCCAGAATGCGCTAGGAATGGGATGTGCAGATGTACTCACTAATGAGTAGGGGGTCTTCCATGATGCCCTAGCTAAATTTCCCCTAGTAATATAAATGCCATTCAAAAGAGCCCGGTAGCCTAGCAGGACTAACCTGGCCAACAAAAGATAACTAAATAACAGAAAATTATAAAGTACATATTTCTAAATGAACACTGGACAAGATTTTTACCTACATTTTTCTGTTAATTAAACTTGTTTTTAAGTGCACATTCTAGGCATGAATTCACCAGTAGTCTCAATATCTTTCCACTGCCACACTAGTCTCTCTGTGAAAAGTATATCTCTGTTATCTATTATAACCAGCTCCTGCTAAGTCCATTGTTTATATACTCTTTTATGGACAGGGCAATGGGTTACTGAAAAGTATTCTTTCAGAAATAATTAATTATTAAATCCAATCAAAGGATCCTATTATATGTGACCAAAGCCAATAATTCTGCAGGTACATATCTATATAACAGCACTATTGCCAAGCATTGGAACAACCTTCCCCCCAACATCTCAGCTACAACCTCTATTGCCTCTTTCAAAAAAGCCTTGCAATCCCAACTACAGCAATCATGGCTCTGTAACTGTGATAATCACAACAAATCTCTTATAAAATCTACTGCTCTATCACTAATCCCCTCTCCCTTAGCACTTTGTTGCTCCCACTTTTGTACCCTATCCCTTCTCTATCCAAAACTTACTAACCCCTTATACCACCCTTCTTCTCCAATTACTATTACATCCTTAGCTTTATAATCCACCTTCTGCTACCTGTCTTCACATCTATGGCTTCCTACTGCTCTCTTCCATTGCCTTCTCTCTCACCACACTTTACTCTCTCTCTCTTTCATTACTCTACTCCCCACTAATGTACCCACTCTACCTCTCCTTTAA
The DNA here is from genome assembly GCF_019279795.1 of Protopterus annectens. NCBI lineage: Eukaryota > Metazoa > Chordata > Ceratodontiformes > Protopteridae > Protopterus > Protopterus annectens. The sequence goes on from NC_056737.1 coordinate 1,717,127,607, forward strand.
TCTCATTAAACACTCACACTTCCTTTTATATTAACCTCTATTATAGCCTTAGCTTTGAGGCCTTGCAAAATTAGAACACATGTATAAATGGTTTCAAGTCAGAACTCTTGTACCTTGTGTAATTGTATCTAACTGTTGCATTTGTTACATTGTTAATGACTATCTAGCTACTGCATTGTTAATGACTATCAAGCTACTGTGTACTGTTACCATGTATTTTAAAATTACTGATGTAAACAAAATTGAAAGATGTATCATTTTCACCTGTATTTGGAGCTTTTCTCCCCAGGCCTCCTCTGAAAAAAGACTCATGTCCAATCGGACATTCCCGGTAAACAAATGTAAAAAAAATTAAATTCAAATCGGCAGAAAAACAGAAATCATCATGGAATTACTGTAACCTTTCAAAGAAGGAAATATGGCAGTTAGTTAAAGTACACTAAGAAATGTAATATTTTAAAACTGCTTTTCTTGACCCTTTTCTGTTACTAAATTGTCTATTTTATATTCCTTCAAGATCCTGAGAAAGAGAGAGAGAGAGAGAAAGATGTCTAGATAATCCAGAATCCTAGTGCGTCTACCTCATGTGACCTTCTTACCCTCCTCTACAACTGTGACAGTCCCCTCCTAGGAGGAATATGTTCCCAGGGAGGTTAGATATTCTTACCCTCCTAGGGTTATTAACATTAAAAGTAGTAACAACTGTATTCTTGTAAATGCTGCCCAACAGCTCTTTATAATTGTTTAATGGAATAACAGAAGGAACTGGAAGCAGAGATGTTATAAATATTTATCGATTTATCCATTCATTTCCTAAACCACTTATGCTGGGGAGGAATGCAATAGTAGTAAGCTGAGCAGATTGATCAGGTTCCCTATCTCTGTTAATAACCTCCTGCTCAGCCTGTGGGATTATCCCAGGCAGTATATAAATAACAAAACCAGCACACATATCCAAATAACTAATCAATAAATTTATTATAACCCATATGGTTAAAACCATCACTAAATACCCATAACATAGAACAGTTTCAGTGGTAGCATCACCTTCTTCAGTAAGCAGTGTCTAACCAGTCAAGTCAATCATTTAAAAAGGCTGACATACCCAAAACTCACAAGAGAAATGAGCACATGAAATAATAAAAAATCATACAAAAAATTATTGTGTGTTTACTCCAGGGTAAAACAAAGCTCTAAGACTATCCTGTAAAATTCTTCCTTATCAACAAGTAAGCAATTTATTCAAACCAATTTTAGTCAAAGAACTAGGCCTTTTACCCCCCATGCATGCCAACTTAACTATGGCCATGTTTGAATTAGAGCATTTATACCAACAAATATTTTTTATTGGAGATGTGGTAAGTAATTTTCGTTATATAGATGATTTAATTTTTAATTGTTGGGGGTCAGAACATGGTTCATGATTTTGTGACAAGTTTACAAAGAAATAGGTTTAATTTTACATTTGCTACTACCACCCCTCTCCCCCTCTCCAAGATACTTGAAAAATGCATCATTTCACAAGTCTACAAATTCCTCCTTAACAATAACCTCCTCTCCAATACCCAGCATGGTTTCAGACCACACCACACCATGACAACTGCTCTTCTCTCCTTCACCAACACTGTCCTTCATCACAAAAACAATGGCATCCTCTCCTCTGCTGTATTTTTGGATCTATCGAACGCCTTTGACATTGTGTCACACAATCTATTACACTCTGCTCTATCTCTTTCTCCTCACCAGCCACAAACTGGTTCCACAGCTATCTACAAGGCCACCAGCAATCAGTCATCTGGGACAACAATCTATCCCCTTGCCTCCCTGTTACTCTCAGGGTTCCCCAAGGCTCCATCCTTGGCCCCCTACTTTCCTCCCTTTTCACCAACAACCTGCACACTGCCACCAAACATGCCTTCCTCATACAGTATGCAGATGATTCCTCCCTCATCTGCTCAGCCCCAACTCTAACAGAACTACAACAGATCACCCAAGATTCATTCTCTTCAGTTGAAAGCTGGCTATCTAATGCCCAGCTTCTCCTCAATCCAAATAAAACTAAACTCCTCAACTTCCAATTCTCCAAATTGACCCCAAATACCCCACACTTCACTATTCAAGCCTAGGATAATACCTCCATTTTACCAACAGTCCACACAAAACTACTTGGTGTACAGATAGACAATAATCTCAAATATGACACCCATGTATCACTAACAATAAATAAAGTTCACAAAAAACTGGGTGCCTTATATAGAAGTCGCCAATACCTCACCAAACCAGCAAGAATGTCCATCACCAATTCCCAACTAATCTCCACCCTACTCTATGCATCACCCATACTTACAAATCCTAGACAGTCAGACCTAAGCAAACCCGAAGCCTGCTACAATAAAATCGCAAAATTTGCCACTGGTGCCTCCTACCGCAGCCACCACTGTGTCTTCGTTAGAGACCTTGACTGGCTTGAACTCCCACAACTCCTACATCAAACTCAACTCACCTTTGCTCATAAACTATTAAATCACCGTCTCCGAAGCCCATCGCTCCATACAACTCTCCAACCCTACCACTCTTCCAGACCGCTACACTCCTGAAACAAAAATCTACTCCAGGTCACCAAAGCCAAAAATTCAGCAGGTGAAGCACTATTTTTCTTTGCTATATCCAAGATCTGGAACAACTTTCCCACTACCATAACCACCCTTCCTTCCTGCAGTCTTTCAAGGCTGCACTTAAATCTCACTTCATTTCTCACTGGCTTTGTCCTTGTCCAAACCCCGACTAATTAACCCCCCCCTTAAACCCTTCTCTCCTTTCCCAGATTTATATGGAGTATCCCCTCTATCACTATAAAACTGAACTGAAGATTATTTACTGCCTGTTAATCCTTTCAGGATTTAGTTATTAGTCTATTATTACTGTTATCTAGTTACTGTTTGGAAAATTTGTAGCTCTGTGTTTTACTTCTTTTTCTTAATGCTTACTACTCAATTGTACCTAATTTGCTCCTGTATTTCTCCAAGTCATGATCACCTCTACTGTATAACTACCTTGATTGTTATTGTTTACCATCTACCATGTCATTCTGTGGAGCGTTTCTCCCCAGGCCTCCACTGAAAAAGGACCTGTGTCCAGCTGGAATTTCCCGGTAAATAAATAAATTAAATGGTTTTCAGTTAGGAAAGCAAGTGACCTTTTTAGATCGTAATTTGAATTGTTTAGATGATGAAAAAGTCTTTACTTCCATTTATAGAAAAATGGGGGAAGGGGGTATGTTACTACATGGAAATAGTTGTCACCCCCTCATCCTATCCCCTCATTGCCATATGGTGAATTTTTATGCCATAATAAACTTTGCAATCGGGATGGTATTTTTTATAAGGGAGCCCAACAGTTGGTACCTTTGATAGTGATACCAATTAATACCAGACCAAACATAGTTATGCCGGTATTGGTGAAATGGACATTTTTCCATTTATTAGATATAACTCATGTGATACTTCTAATGTAGATGGGCAGAGGGGAAAATAATAAGAAAAGGGATGTTTACTTTATGACTATTTATAATGTCTTTAGTGCACAAATTGTTAGGCTTTTGAGATACTATTGGTCAATGTTGTTGAAACATAAAGAGTTATTAAACATGATAAGTCCTACCCCCCTGTATTTTTTACAAAAAAGCCACAGATTAGCTGATATACTAGTTCACAGAAAGTTTATTTTGCACAAAGAAACCATACTAGACTGGATCCTAACAAATACCCCCCCAAAAAATACACTACAGGAACCCTCCCAGATGACCTTAGTGACCACTCACTAACATACATTATCAGGCACAAAACACATCTAGCGAAACCACCCCTTATCCGATTATCTCGCAGCAAAAAACACTTTGACCCCCATCAGTTTCAACATGAACTTAGCCTAGTCAACTGGTCACCTCTACAAACCTTGCCATTAGACGACGCAGTTAACCACTTCAACAATACCTTCCTTACCATTCTTGATCATCATGCCCCCATGCGCTCTATACACATGAAATTCAGGACAGCACAATGGCTTACAAGTAACACTAAACAACTTATAATAAGTAGGAACAAAGCCTGGACTAAATGGCGAACGTCTAAAGACTCACTTGACCACCTCAATTACAAACAAAAAAGAAACTTGACTAAAATAGCTATCATACAAGATAAAAAAAACTTTTACACCCAGTTACAGAGTTCCTCCCAACAACAACCACAAAAATTCTGGAATTCTATTAACAAACTACTTTCCCCCGGGAAAGTGGAAATTCCCAGCCCACTAGGCTCCCACCCTGACTCTCCCTTGCATACTGCAAATGCTTTCAATAACTTCTTTACTTCTACAATACTTAATCTAGCCAACCAACAAAGCCCTGACCCTGCTCTACTAGGTAACCAGAACTGCACCCCGCCACCATTTCATCTTAAACCCATACCCACCTCCTATATTCTTAACCTACTTCAAAAACTTAAACCTTCTACACCCTCAGCCAACAAAATCCCAGCAGAATATCTCCAGCTAGGAGCTAAAGCTATTGCCTACCCAATCTCTATACTAATTAACAGAACCATAAAAGAAAGTACTATACCTTCACTCTGGAAAATCTTCCACATCATCCCACTCTTTAAAGGGGGTGATTCTTTTGAATACTCTAACTACCGCCCTATTGCGCTGCTATCTCCTATAGCAAAAATAATGGAGAAATGCATCCACAAACAGCTACTTAATCACCTCCTATACAATAATCTCCTAGCAAACTGCCAACATGGATTTCGTCCCTACCATAGCACCACCACAACCTTACTAACCTTTATTGACTCCATTAATAATAACCGAAACAGCAATCTTCTTTCATCAGCCTTCTTTGTAGATCTGTCAAAAGCTTTTGACATGGTGAATCACCAACTACTCATTCATCGCTTAAAATCTCTTTCTTTTGATAGCACTGCTCTAAACTAGTTTACTTCTTATCTTCAAAACAGGAAACAAGCAGTGCTATGGAACAACAATCTCTCGGAGCTTCTTCCTACCTCTCTAGGTGTCCCTCAGGGCTCCATCCTAGGTCCTCTTTTATTTTCCATCTTTATTAACGACCTACACCTTGCCACACCTCTAACTACTTGTATTCAATACGCTGATGATACCACCATCATTTGTTCTGCCTCCAACCAAAATGACTTACACGACCTCACCCAAAAAACTTTTACTACCATAGAGCAATGGTTCTCCAATCACTGTCTTCTTCTAAACCCTAAGAAAACTAAACTTCTCCTCTTCTTACCTACACACCAATCCCCCTCTATTAACTTCTCTCTTACTTCAAACAATGGCACCCTTATCTCCCCTGACCAAACAACCAAACTCTTAGGCATAACAATTGACAACCAACTTAAATTTGACTTTCATATTAACTCAACCATAAAAGCAACTAATAGAAAATTAGGTTCTCTTTACAGAATCAAATCATTCTTAACTCCAGAAGCTAGAACTACCATAGCCAGAACACATCTTATCTCTACACTACTATATGCTTCCGCTATATATACTAACCTTTCCAAATATAACATCAATAAGCTTACATCAACCTACAATAACATTGCCAGATTTGCCACTGCCTCCCCATATAAAACACATCACTGCAGAAATCTCCACCTCCTAGGATGGCTAGAGCTACCCCACCTGATTCAATACTATCAACTCTCTATAGCCCATAAAGTCCTTCACCACCCTGATTATACACCTATGCTCTCCACCCTTATTAAGCCTTACAACAACCTAAAAAACCTTCGCTCGTCTAGTAAAATACTGATTCAAACCTCTCTATCTAAGAACACTGCAGGTAACTCTATATTTTCCAACTCAGTTGGTAAAATATGGAATCAACTTCCTCCTGACCTGACAACCCAAACCTCCATCTCACTGTTTAAAACTAAACTAAAACATTACCTTTCCAACCATTGGCTATGCTCATGCAACTACCCAAGCTGATCTTTCTGCTCCTCACTACTCTTGCATACATCTTTCTTTCTCCCAGCTCTAAGCTATTCTACTAAGAAATGCTCTCTCTAATCTTGTAACTATACCCTCCTCCATATTCTACTGCTTACTTTTAAACATCCTAGTGTATCCTGTCTTATTCTACCCTTTCCAATACTCAAGTAAAAGCTTTACCTCCTATTATCTTTATGTACTTTCCTCATATTGTCATTAAAATGCCCAAAGTATTTTCTGTGCTTGAAAATTTTTTTACTGTGTACATATTTTTCATGCTTTAATTTTTGAATTGTGTATTTACTTTTCTTCTCATGCGTGTAATAACTTATGTATTTTGTAAAGACTGTTTGATTATCATGCTGTTAGATAGCGGAGCTTTTCTCCTCGGGCCTCCACTGAAAATGGGCATGTATCCAGTTGGACTAGCCCGGTTAACAAATGTAAAATAAAATAAATAAAATAAAATTATTAATATTTCTGGGCAAATTTCCCCTAAAAAGGGCACTTTTCAATGTGGTAAATCTTCAATATGCAATCAGGTGGTTAATAGTTTTTTTTTTTAATTAATTAATGGGGTTATATTTAATCCCATTCAGGAGTGAACGAGTTATTTATGTTTTGAAATGTCATTGTGATTTGTTCTATGTGGGTGAAAGCCAAAGGGCTTTCAAAATTAGGTTTCAAGAACATATCGGGGCATTAAAAATATACATTTGGAAAGCCCTTTTGCTATGCATTTTAAACTTTATCATCAAAGCAACTCAGATTATTAAAAGGCTGTGACCTGGAACAAGTAATGGTGAAAATAGGTGAACATGCTTTTCTTAAAGATAGATTGTTATGCAAGGAAACCGTATATATCTTAAAATATAGTCCTTTGGCACCTGGATGGTTAAATAATGAGTGCAATTGGAAGTATCTTATTAATTAATTATGTTAATTTATTAGATGTGTTAAGTGTTTTATTGCATGTGACTAAATACTGTGGATTTTTGTACATTGCATTTTACTCCTTGAAGGCGATTTAGCCGAAGACCTAGAGGGGATTAAAGAACTTACTTTTTATTTTTGGCTGTGACTGTGGTTACTATTATTTATTTGCCCTTTATTGTGTGGTTTTGCTAATCCTATTTATGCCTACAAAATGACACGTGGCATTGGAATGTGAAATTTGATGTTTGGATAAAGCATTAGTAATATGCTGACATCTAAGATCATTCAGATGTTCAGAAATGCAGGTTTTCAACTGTCTCAAGGTCTTGTTGACATAAATAGCAGAACAATTACAGGTCACCAAATAAATAATCCATTCACTATAACAAGTTATAGTATGTCTAATTTCAAAGACAGAAGGAATATTAGCTAAAAAAATTGTTGCTTTTAAGAACATATTTACATGCAGAACAAAATCCACAAGGAGAACAGCCCTTTAAAACACCCCACACAGTGCAGATTAACATAAATGAGAATACTTAACAAAACTATGTTTATGTGCAGAATATACATGCCCAATTGTTTTGCCCATTTTAAATGCAAACCTGAAATTAGAACGGATCATTACAACAGTATCTTTGTCAGCCTGTAGCAACCCCCAGTACTTATCAATCAAATCCCTCAAAGGTCGTGTGTTGCAATCAAATGTTGTTACAAACAATGTCATTGTGATTTGTTCTATGTGGGTGAAAGCCAAAGGGCTTTAAAATGCTTTACAGGCCTAGACACATAATGCAAAAGTTCCAAATGATCCTTCAGATCAACCTTGTTCTTAGTTTGTACAACTGAAGAAAATGCACCAACACATCCAAAAACGGGACTGATGATCAAATTGAACTGCAAATTGTATGCCCCATATATTCTCATTTAAATACATCATGAATTCCTGCAATTCTACTATATTATTCTTCCAAATCGATCAACACCATCAAGAAAACATCTCCACATATCCATATAAGAAATAAACAAATTATGACTACTGTCATAAATCAATTGATGCTCAAAAAAATGCAAATAAGTCAGCATACATAGGGTCAAAAGATATCCCCACACCATACCTTTAACTTGCCAATAACAACCATCTTGAAAATTAAAAGAAATTCTTAGTCAAAATTAATTCAGTCATACATAATAACAAAGTATTGAAACCAGGAGGATATAACTGGGCACGATCTAGCCAATATTGCGAAGCCTGTAATCCAGCCCAATGAGGTATATTAGTATACAAAGATATACTACCAATTACTAGCCATGTGAATCTCAGAAATGAGTTGCATAGTATCCCTAAGTTTTGACCTATCTAGACCCAATAATGGTTTTAAATATTTGGTTAAAAAAAGTTAAGGGTTCAGCTGATGAACCCTGACCAATCACTATGTGTTTGCCTGGAGGTTTACATAGGTGTTTGTGAATCTTTGGCAATAAATAGAAATATTGCGGTCTAGGATCCATAACCATTTATTGACTTGCTGTTGTATGATTAATACCTTCTTCCACAGCAAGCTTCAAAAAACAATCAATGGCACATGCATATAAATGTTTTTTGTATTCTTTCATACGTTATGTCTCTTTAATTTTTGTGTTTGTCAGCCTTTTTAAATGATTGACTTGATTGGTTAGACTTTATATACTGAAAAAGGTAGGGCTACCACCAAAACTACTATACATTATGGCTGTTTGGTGATAGTTTTAACTGTATGGATTATAATAAAGTTATTGATTAGTTATTTGGGATGTGTGCTGGTTTCATTATTTATTTAGCATTGATTTGGTCCATGCACACTGTCCTGTTGCAAGTTCTTGAGCAAAGTTCATTGCACTGGATTATCCCAGGCAGCCCCAGGCAAGTTGGGTGATGTATTTCATCCAACATGGAGAAATGTGTATGACTAAATATGATATACACATCCACAAATATATAGCAACCCTTTTCTGAAAACAGTCTTGCTGTCAATGCACTGAAGTCATCTGAAGACACTCACAGAAGCACAAAAACCTGAAAGAAACTGTATCCTGCTGTCTGTGTGATCAAGTACTTAAAAATGCTTACTTGTGCTTCTTGGAAAACCATCTGAAGAATCTCTGTATGTTGATTTGTCAAGAATGAGCTGATCACCCTCTTCCAGGATGGCTAAACACTGATCAGCAGCTTAATTCAACTCTTTCAGTGTGAAAAAAGAAACTGATACATAGGGGCCAGTAATTCTGCTCATTTTAGTAAAACTCTGTTACTGGCTAGTAAGTATACTGTCTGGATACCAGCAAAGAAGAAACTTGGAGAGCCTGAAAGAAAATCAACTAGAAAAGATAAAGAGAAACTTTGGATGGGGAAGAATCCTGCAGCTGTTCAACAATGGCAGTTCAAGCTCCAGCTTATGTACAAGAGATGGCTTCCAGTAATGTAGAGAAAAAAATAAATGTGCTTAGGGCTGGTTAAAATAAAAGAAACATTGAAGAAGTATATCAACTGAAAAAAGGCTGGGAAAATGGAAGAAGCTTTAAACAGCTATTCAAATGAACTGCTAAAGCTGAAAAAAATCAGAGGTCAAAATGAAAAGAGTTGCTGAGCATGAGACTGCTCTTCGCTGGACACCATACTGAACTTTAATCATACATTGACTTAGGAAAGGGGCATTCCTGTCATGTATTAGAAACCCAAGACTTGGAGAAACCATTTCAACAATGCCAGAGTTACAGGACAGAGCACAATGAGATAATCTAAGATGTTATGTTGTACCAGAGAAAAAGGAAGGAACAGACTTAATTAATTTTATGAAGGCACAAATAATTAACTGGACTGGTATTCCACAGCAGGATGTGTTAATTAAAAGGGAACATCATGTGTATGCTCCAAACCTTACCAACTGAAAGCAGCCAAGATGCAATCATATCAACAGAAACAGATGAGCCTGACAAAACCATGAAAGAAGGGCAAAATATTAGAAATTGGAGACAGGACGTTTGCAGAAAATGATTATTCACTGGACACCAGGTAGAAGAGAAGTAAATTTATCCCAGCAATCAGGGAATGTTGAGAGTCAGGTGTGAGATTCAAGCTGTTGTATCTAGTTGTCTTCAGAATAGATTTTTCCTGGAGGATCAAAGTCATTTTTGGTGAAAAACAGACTAAGGAAGAAATGCTAAAGTCTGTCCAACAAAAAGTGAGCCATCAAAGAAAAGGGGACTCTGCTTCTCATTCTTCTGATAACAGAACTCACACAGAGACTTTGCCAGTGAAACTTGTTCCAACATTCCAAAGAAAAATGCAGGGAGGCCAGAAAAAAGCACAATACTTGTCTAGAAGAATTGGGAGTACCTTGGACTTAAACTGGAGTCTGAGATTGGGAAATGGAGATGTACAGGAAGAAAACCAGTAACACTGAATTTAGTGAATAAACGTGAGACATAAATCATTGATCATGTTTATGAAATATGTTTTTACAAGAAACAGTTGTTGAGAATGACTGGATTTTTGTTGACTCTGTTAAACTTGAGAAATTAAAGGCATATACCCCACTTCATGTTATTAATATTTGAAAAGATACCAAAAGGGGAAAAAAAAAAAGAAAAAAATAACTGCAAGTAAAACACTTTTTGTTCTTAACAGCATAGATATAAAACATGTAATGATACAAATTGCATGTGATATTGTAAAGCACTTTCAGTAATGTATATGAAGTTATTAAAGTAAAAAAAATACTTTGTTCTCTTTTAGATCTAAGAAATGTAAGCATTCCAATGTAAAAAGAGAAGAAAGGCTGTACAAAAGCACATCTAAGTTAATAGTCTGTAATTGTGGGCTGTTGTGGTTGTAGGCCTGATAACATTTCTTTTATATTCACATAGGTAAATGTCTGAATTAATGTCCCTTGTTTAGTCCAATAACATTTTTTTTGTGTGAGAGCAAGGGGCTTTAAAAATAAGAGACCACAATGTAATGAATAATTTTCCTTTAGCAAATAAATGTTGATTGTGCATTGAGAAGTCTTCATCTGAGGGCAAATGCACATTCTGTTCTTATGTTTCCATGGAAACAAGCTAACAACATGTGAAAGCAATAAATCTTGAGAGGTCTGGACATTGTTTACTGACAGAAACATAAAATTAAAAGGTACAAGAGCAAGCAGCTTAGTAAAAAATAAAGCTTGAAATTACTGGAAGTGAATAAGAGATATCAGCTTTGCTGCTAAAAATACTTCAGTGCATTTACTAGAACAGTATATAATTTAGTTTTATTTAAATATAGCTAGTGCACTTTTTCTTAAGACTAAAGTTACTATTTTCTCAAAGCATATGAGCTGTATTTCATATCTGGGAGGAAAATAAAAATAAGGCAAGTACAGACAGCAATTAATGTAAGTAGAAGCATAGGCTGTAACATGCACCTTAGCATGGGTAACCTTAATTTTAGGTTAGTTAATGCCTACAGGTGCAGCTGTTGATTTGGAACAATTGTTCCTATCAAGAGTGTTAAACTTCATTGATGTACATAGTTGTGTGTGTTTGTTTTAAGTTAATACGTAATGGGGAGTTCTGGGGGAGTTGTTTGGTTTTCTGTTTGAAGGATTTCATTAAAACAAAAAGTCTTGTAAAATGTTCCATAGGTTCAAATGGAGATGACAAGAAACAAATTTATAAAGGATCACCTTGTGAAACATGAATGGGTGCATGTAACACAAAAGCTAGCAAAACATTTTTTTAAAGTTGTCATGTATAATAGGTGAGAATAATAACTTTTATCATAATGGTTACACTATTCAAATTATTTTGGAACATGAATGGCCTCACAGCTATAAACAAAAAAGTAAGAGTATTGAATTATGGTAAGAAATGCAAAGTGCAAATCACAATGCTACAGGAGACACATTTGGAAAGAAGTGAGCACATGAAATTGATAAAGAAAGGATTTATGAATATCAAGGACAAAGGAAAAGGAGAGTACTCATACTACTTGCTAGAGGAGCTCTAATAGTGATAGAAGAAGAAAAAAATGTAATAATGGTTGATTTGTGGTAGTAAGGAGGTACTGACAAGGGAGGAGGATTAGGTTAGCATGCATTTTTATTCTACTTAAAACTGCTATTATGGAGCTTAATAAAAATTTGTGAGAAATACTCAGCTTTCAGCAGGGAATACTTCTTATAGGTGGGGACAGGAATTTGATTTGCAACAGTGAGGATGTATATGGGGGACCTATAAGACAAATATAACAAAAACAGGGAAGATTTCTGAAACAATGTATGAAAACATTTGGTACTGATGTGAATTCAGTAGCAGGAACTCAGACAGAATTTATATATTATTCCTCAAGGTACAATAACTGGGCTACACTAGACATAAATCATATTTCACAGGAACTTATGCATTTAATTGATAGCTTCAACACATATAAAATAATTATTTTAGATCATGTGGCAATAACAAATAAGATAAAAATGCAGGGTTATGAAATAAATATGAGGCACTGGCACTTCCCCACCTACCTGTTAAAATAAAGAAATTTAAGGTTAGTAGACATTATTTGAGAGTTATTAGAGAAGATAGAAATTTCTTCAAAGGCTACAACTAGTGAGTGGGTTAAAAATGGAATTTAAAAATAGAGTAGAAATTAAAGAAAAAGGGATATGGTTAAGAAGTAACGACAGTTATTTAGCGGGACGGACAAAGGTTAAAGTATTGTAGAATAAGGGGAATCTCAAAGAACAAGAAGAGATACAACTGTAGAGTACTAAAGAAAAAATAAGGGAGGATCTGAAAAATATGCATGAGTTTAAAAAGACTGCTGTTAAGCAAGTCTTTTGATAATAATTCCAAGCACAAAAACTTTTAGCACAGTGATTTAGGCAACAGGTATCAGAGATATTTTGGAAATTTCATGAAAATTTGAATAAAGCAGAGAAATCTGGAAAAAAAAGCACAAATGGAAATATTTATGGAAGACTTAGGTATGCCTAAGTTAGAGGTAGAGGAGGTTCAACAATTAACAGTTATGATAGGAGGAGTTGAGATAAAATGGTGATGTATAATAAATATGCAGGAAAGACTCCATGAATAGATGGTATTCCTATTCCTATGGAAATTTAGAAGCTGGAGGGGAGAAAGTGATAAAGATCTGGAAGGTTTTACGTAACACTATTTTAAATGGAGGAGAAACACCAAAATCTGAGAAGAAAGCTGTGGTAGCAGTAATACCTAAAGACATTAAAGACCCATCACACCCAGCTTCATATAGGCCCATTCTAATTTTAAACCATACTTATAAAGTGTTTATGTCTATAATACTTAGAAGAATGGTAAACATGCTGCCAAAATTGATAGATATGGATCAATGTGGTTTTGTGGAGGGGAGACAAATAATTTGATAACATTAATAGAACAAAAATGATCCATCTGAATGTAAGAAAATACCATTGTTGTTAGTGTTTCTTGATGCAGAGAAAGCATTTGACAGAGTAAGCTGGGATTTTATGAGTAGGGCAATGGAAGCTTTTATATTCCCTGATACAATAATAAGGTTAATTAAGAGGATATATGAGGGATTGGCGGCAAAGGTTAAAATGTGAGGGTTCCACTCTGATAAATTGTGTCTGAACAGAAGAACCAGGCAGGGGTGTCCTCTGCCCCCTTTGTTATTTGCATTATGTTTAGAGTCATTGGCAAGGAAAATAAGGGACCCAGAAAATCAAGGATATAATTGGCATGGTAATCAAGAAAAGTTGGCTTTATTTGCAGAAAATATTATTTTGTACCTGATAAAACTAGAAAATGACATCTCAGTATTATGGAACATTCTGAGACAGTTTCAAGTCTTTTGATGAAGACAAACAAAGGCTGTAGCTGTAAACTATGTACCCATACATGAATTGGTTCAGTAATACTTTAAAAATGAAGTATTTAGGAGTATGTGTTAAAACGATTCTGTTGCGGCAGCAAAGTATATTTCAGAAGAGACTAAATTAAATATAATACAAAAACTGAGAAACTGGAAGCTCTTGTTTATGACTATAGATAGCAAGATATAGGCAATGAAAATGCTTTTAGTCCCTTTAGTTTTATATACAGACCACGCACATTTTTACCAACCATTGGACAAGTTGTGATAAAGAGTTGAAGGATTTTATCTGAGAGGCAGAAGAGGTCAAGAGTCTAGTAGACTAAGCTAACACTTCATATAGAAGAAGGTTGTTTAGGATTACCTGCTTTAAGAGCTACACATTTAAGGCTTATATATATAACACAAGCAGAAAGCTATAATTAAAAGTGGAAAAGGATGATGGTGAAGTAGGGGACATTTAAGAAATAAGAAGAGAGTGGGATTTTGGATGCAGATCCATATGGAGAATAACAACAGCCATATAGAATATCATGTTCATAAAGTAGTAGAAAGCATTCTAAGAACCAAACCAACTTGAGCACGGAGAAAGGAGATTCTGCCCATAGGGATGACTGCAACTAGGGATACGAATAATAGGCAAGAGGGAGCTGGAATTTACTGGAAAAAATGGAAATTTTTTTTGTGCTGAGATACAGGATCTGAATTGTTTAGACATAGTAAGGCCTTGTTAAGTTTAATTCTGGTGGCTGTCAAAAAAATACAATCACTCGAAAATGGATATCAAAATCTAAATCAACTGTATCTGACGTAGTTAATATTGCAACACAGATAATAGAACTGGAAGTGGGATCTTTAGCAAAAGGTCGGAGCAAATTACCTAGAAAACAATGGAAATTGTAAAGAAAATGCATGCAGAATAATGTTTTGGAGGCATGAGGTTCAAGAGAAGGCAGGAACTAAGCAATTTGTTATGTTGGATTGGCAATAACTGTATAAAATAATTTATGTGATGTATAATGTTTGTAACTTGAACTTGTCAACATGGTTTCTTTTCTTTTATATCAATGTATTTTTGCTTTTGTCTTAAGTTAGAATTTAATAAAGGTGTTTAAAAAAGAATGAGCTGATCAAGAGCTTACAATTGTTTCAAGCAAACAGGAAATGGGAGTGAACTAGAAAATTTCACCCACCTGGAATGTATGAGAAAAATGTAATTAATTAATGAAGGGCAGTGTTAGTCTTCCATTGGTACTACTAGGTGATGTAGCCAAACATTTCAGTAGTACCTTTGAGAGTGCACTTAGAAAAACGCTATGAACACCTCAGAAACAAAATTATGTTTTATTTTCCTATGTTCTGATTTATTTCATGTCCTTGAAGAGTTGTTGCAAATTGATCAGTTGTTTATGAAGTTCAGATGAATATTCAGATACAAAATCAAGAGTCAATCTGTAGTAAAAATCCATCAGTGTAACATTATATGGACAACACAATTGTGATTAAAATTTCATACCACATGCTGCAGTGTCTGATATGTCCTTTTAAAGGCTTCTTCTTGCTTAAAGCCTTCATTATGTCCTAGATTACCTAAGTATCCCTAGCAGCTTGAATGCTGAAGAAGCTGTCACAGGGAGGTAGGAGTAGTTACAACTGCCCCCAACAACCTCAGGGGAAAGGGACCATGATTGATCAAGATGAAAAACATGATCCATGCGTCTACCAGTGGCTCATTTCCCTTCAAGCTGTGGACATCATTATAGCAGCATGCATACATACCTAAATGCAAGTGAAGGTGGAAGTCACACTGTAGTGGGGATCTTAGAACTAAAGACAAAATTCCACTCTCCATAGTGCATGATGGCATGTCTACCCCTGCCAACACTTAAACCAAGGAGAACCAGTGGGCAAAAGATCTCCTCCTCCTATGAAAACAGATGGTTTAGCAGGGAGTTGGGGTGGAAGGTTTAGATGATTAAGTGTGGGACTGGTCCAAAAAAAAAAAAGAAGTTGAAGGTTGCTGAACAAAACACCCCTAACTAAGTTGGTGCTGTCATCCTGTGGAACTCCATTTCAACCATCTAGTCCTCAAAATGTCAAGTCTGTAAGCAGGATTCATTACTGACAGGTGCAACATGAGCTGTCAACTAAAAACTACCTTGAGCTGCTAGCATGAGCATCCTTGCATAAAAAGGAAAGGGGTATACCCCTCTATTTAAAATGTGAGATAAAAGAAATAGAACAAATGAGCAAACAAACAGCATGAACCTTTGTGCATGTCCTGTGTGCATTAGCACATAACCCAGATAATGTGTAGAGGCATGTTTCTGAGGCTGGAAGCAGCTGTGGAGCTCCCAGAGCTGCCATGTGGAGGGGTGTTCTTGGAGGCAAGGTATGCCAATTCAGCAGATACGGAAGTGCAACTACTGCTTACCACCTTACTCTCACCATAGAGGGAATGGGTTGATAAGGTACTTCCCTGGACAAAATCAAATAGGTTGAAGGACTTGTGCATAGTCTTAGATGTCTGGCTCTCATCTCTGACAGAATAAGTGGTCCAATTGGTTAAAGGTACTGTAGCCATCAGGTAGGTCCAGTGGGAATAATAAAAAAGACAGGAAATGAAAACTGTTACAGAAGCATAAAGGAGTAAAGGAACACAGAGTAAAATACTGATGCTAAACAAACTCTTTAATAATATTTAGAACAGATTTTTGTAGGTAATTAATGACAATATCAGTCTATCTGCATAAATATACCATTTACAGCATTATAGTTTTCATTGGTAAAGTTTAAGAAGGATGATTTATTTGCAACAGAGTTGGATTTTATTCCAGGTTAAAGATACTGGTATCATGGTATCGGTTATTTACCGAAAGTATATCTATGGACAGAGCAGGCAGCTCTCAAATTTGTCAGTATGATATCTATTATACAGTGGCCCAGAGATGGATTTTGTGCTATTTGCTCCAAATTAATTTAAAAAGTCAGTCACTATGCAGGCATATTTTTATGCTGGACAATTTACCCATTCAATGTTTGGATACTTAAAACTTCCATAAGAATTGCATTTTTATTTATTTTAATATCCTGGAGTTTAGTCATGAAATCCTTATGCTCTCTAGGGGACATGCTATATGGTAAGTTCCGATAACATATTCAATATCAATGATATATATAGTTTTCCTTTATTCATTCAGCCATTCACTTTCTGATACCCACATTATACCAACTGAGGCTTTTAGGATATGGGACACTTACCTGGACGTGCATTTGTTTGGAAATGTCTGAATTGCAATTATCTACAAGACAAAGAAGCATGCAGAGTCAAGCCCACAGCTGGAATAACCATGCACAGGGGAGGGGGAATGGAATGTGTGAGACCCAACCAATCCTGACCACCCAAGGACAAACAATTAGGTGAAGGCCTGGCACTGGAGGCTGAAAATCTCAGTAGGATGGCCTAATGTACACCTCCTTAAATTTCTTACTACAATCAGAGTAGAACAAAATTTGATGGATGCCCTCAGAGAATCCCTGCTCTAAGGAACATCTTTTTTTTTTCAACACCATCTTTATTAAATTTTCACACATGACATAGGCAATCTTACATTTATACGAATGAAAAATAAGCATGACACCACTTTAGCTGCATCACAGACACCATTGAAGCAACTGTAGTTGCAAACATTATACATCACTTATAATCTTTCCAGTCATTGTCAGTTAAGCATTATATGGCTCATACAAATCCTGCCTCTTAAACCTCATTCCTGCTCTGCATATATTATTCCTACAATTGCCATTTTTTCTTATATAGTTTGCTCCCTCCCTTTTCCAAAGATCCCAATTCCAGTTGTTTTATCTTTGTTACTATATTCACTACTTCTAGTAAAGTTGATGTAAACTTTGATTTCCATGTTCTAGTAATTGCTTTTTTTGTAGCCACTATAATTAGACTCAGCAAGGCTTTACTATGTCTACGCAATTCCGATTTTGTATCATAACTCAAAAAAAATCATCTTCCAAGTCAACCCAATCTGGTCACCCAGCATCTCCGACAGAGCGGTCTGCAGAGAATCCTTAAAGTCTGCCAGCTCATTACATTCCAAAAAATATGTTCTTAGCCACCTCTTTCTTGCCTGTGACACCTCCAACACTTGCTATCCACCTGAAGAAAAATTCTTTGGAGTCTACATGGGATATAAAAATACCTATGCAAACACTTCCAGGCAAAGATCCTAAATCTTCTAGACTTTGTTGCATATTTGGGAGATATACATATATCCACCCATTGTCTCTTTGTAAATTGCTTATCCAATCTCTCTTCCCAATCCTTCCTAAGCTCTTCTGATTGATTATTATAATTATCATGCAGTTAAGGAGCATCTGTAATACCCTGTAGGAGAGCCACTGTGCCCCAGGAAGCATCATCTAAAACACAAACTGGAGCATAAGTATGACTACAGCAATATACACAAATTCTTCCATGTTGTTGCCCACTTCTACAAGTTGTAGTTGCATAAGCATGTACTGTACAACATCCACAACACCCATTACTTCCCCTGACATGTTAATTAAGGCACTGTCAACTGGACACTGCATTTTCTCTGCAACTGACATGTCCACCAGACATCCTGCTGCAGTTGTCCATACCTCTCAACTTTACAGATCTGCACAGAATTTCCAGATTTTGTCTCATATTTTTGGTCCTTTTTTCATAAAGTTATGGTTTTCCTACAAATCATTGAAGATTGAAGTAAAAAAATAATGAGCGACACTTGAGTTTCAGACTTTTTATTTTTCAGAACATTCATACCAAATGCAAAACCTATTATGTTCTCTACTTTCTAAGTTTGTAACAGCAATATTTAAAATTGTCTACCCATTATTTATGCCTTTGTCCAGATTTCTTGCTCTAAGAGGCTGAAAGGTATGCATGAGTCTACCATATTGTCTGACTTCCCTAGGGTCCTCGGGGTCATGGACATCATGTTCTACTCCTATACTTAGTTATTCCAGCTGTGAGCATAGAATTGTGTGCTTCTCTGTACCCACAGTGAATTTGCCACAAACATTTGTCTCTACAGCTGAATTGTACCTTCCTCATTACCTAGAGGAAAACAGTTTTGGTACTAACTTTCCTCACTTGCTTAGAGAAAAACAGCTCTTGTACTCACTTTCCTCACTTATCTAGAGAAAAATAGTTTTTTTATTCAGGCATGTCCAAGGGTCAGCTCCCAGTGTTCTCTCCTGTCTATCTGATTAATCTGGGCATCTTGGGGCAATGTAGAAATTGCCTCATGTACACAGACAACCCTCTCCTCCAACCACCAAACATTACAACCTGTGAGAGATGCACTTATCTAGCCAAACTGGAGGTAAAGCTCTCTCCAATCAAGACTGAACTTGACAGTCAAGAGGAGAAGGTAAACACTTGCACCACACCACACTAATCACATAGTCTCACTAAATCTACACCACCAAAATCCACACATAGAAACACAAAAACATTCATGGAGGATCTCAATAATAATCTGCTCAAGCAACAGACACCTCCAAAGCAGAAATGCAAGCAACCTCCACCCACCCCAACACAACCCAAATGACACATAGCCCGCAGACTCAGTGTGCCACTCAACCACAGCCAATAAGGCAAAACAACGTACCCAACACACTAGTCATAGGTGACTCTATAGTCAGGCACACTGATGTCCCACTCACCAGGCTAAACAAGGAGAAGGTTACTGTCAGGTGTCTGTCGGATGCCAGGATCCGCCACATAACCCACGCACAAAGGTCACTCCACATCAAGTACAAATATGACTCTGTCATTGTCCATGTTGGTGTGAACGACCTGAGACGTACCTCCCTGGACTACATGAAAAGAGACATGGAAGAGCTCTCTGATCTTATAGCCCAGGCAGGTATGACCCTAGCCCTGAGTAGCATTCTGCCATCACCCAGAATGATGCTGCAGTACAAGGACAAAATGATTGACTTCAACAATTGGCTAAGCTTCTGGTGCCATTCTAAAGGGATCCAGTATTTGTCTGCCTGGGATGACATGATCGACAGACCACGATGCTTTGCCAGATCCTGGATACTGGCTAAGGTTCTTGCCGCCCCTATAGTGCCTTTTTTAGGCAAGGTTTAAATGACAAATTCACCACCATAAAAGGAACAGGCAAGCAAAAACTGAGGGTGATGCTACTCAATGCTAGAAGTCTAAAATCTCAAAATGCACTCACTCGAGGCACTCCTTAAAATGGAGAACACCCTGCAGAGCACCTCTGCACTACCAGGCTACAACTCATACCACACTTTTCGGCCATGTAACCTGGACCGGAACACCAAAGGTGGAGGTGTGTCCATATTCATTAAGGATATCCACACCTCCAGGCTAGTTGTTCAGCATAATGCAGCCGAGGTTATCCAAGTGCAACTAACTCTGGGCAAAACTGCAATCCAAATTGTAGCTTACTGCAGATCACCCACCATGCCCCAGGATTCCCACTCCTCTTTTCTTGATGTACTGGAAAATATTAGGGTTCAACCAAACACCCTAATAATGGGCGATTTCAACTACCCCACCATTAACTGGGAAAACTACTCATGTACCAACTCCTTCACTCAACGCTTTCTGGAATTCATAAACTCCATTGCCCTGGATCAACTTATCCACACCCCCACCAGGGGCAACAATATCTTTGATCTAGTTATTACCAATATGAGTGACCGGTGTTCCACACCTGAAGTCAACGTCTCATTGGTCCGCTCCGACTATAAGCTAATTACCCTAGATATCCACATCCTGCCTCCAACCCCCATTAAGGAAACCATGATAAAAAAATTCTCCAAAGCCAACTTCATGCTTCTTAAGACAGAAGTGGTGAACTTCATGACACCCATGCAGATGGACAATACAGTTACGACTACTGAATCCTACACAACTGCAATTTATAAGCACTTACATGAGTGCATGGATCGTGCTATCCCAAACAGAACCAAGACACTATCCTCCAAAAAAAGGAAGTCAATCTGGTGGTCCCCTGCTGTAAACAAACTGTACAACAGAAGTAAGAAACTCTTGCAAAAGAGAGTAAAATCCCATGAGTGGAGGAGCTCCCTGGTCAGCCTCAGTAAGAAGCTGCGATCCCTGATAAAATCCTCCAAAGCTAGTTACGAAAATAAAATCACCACTGATTCTAAAGACAACCACAAAGCATTCTATAGCTATGTCAAGAATCTCAATGGCAACATTCAGATCTGCTTTGAGTTACAGCACAATGGCACTAAATATACAGACCCAACTAATATTGCCAACATCCTGGCAGATAGGTTCAGTGCTAACTTTACCCCCCTCTCACCCCCTAAAGAGCCCATCTCTATACCGGAAGAATGCAAAGTTCCTGTAATCACAGCTGCACAGGTAAAAACCACACTCTCCAAAGCCAAGAACACAACATCCATGGGACCAGACAACATCCCAGGCTGCGTTCTACACAAACTACAGAATGAACTGGCACCCCACCTAAGCACCATGTTCAATCATAGCCTCACGTCAGGCTTTGTGCCTGCTGAATGATGCACAGCAATGGTTATGCCATTCCATAAGGGGGGAGCCACCACGGACCCGAGGAACTACTGCCCCATTAGCCTGATGAGCCTGGTCTGCAAGGCCATGGAACGTATCATCATGGAACTTATAAACAAAGATATTGGTAATCTCCAAACTCTGGATCCCACCCAGATCGGGTTTGTAAAAGGCAGATCATGTCTCCTAAACCTGATAGACTTCTTTGAAGCAGTCACCAAAGCCGTAGACAAGGGTAAGGTGGTTCACACAGCCTATCTAGATCTTGCCAAGGCTTTTGACACCATCCCCCACTCTGGAATTATTGATAAACTCACTAAACTATGTATAAATCCCTATGTCAAAAGATGGGTTGCCAACTGGCTCACTGACAGAACCCACACTGGGAAAGTAGCAGACTCCAAATCCGATTTCAGACCAGTGACAAGTGGAGTACCACAGGGTTCAGTCCTGGGTCCTCTCCTGTTTGGTATCTACTTCTCTGAAGTACAGGCTAACACAGAAGGTCTTTGGCTAACAAAGTTCACAGATGACTGCAAACTAGGAGCCATAATCAAAACTCCTAACGATGTGGACATCCTACAAAAGGGCCTCACTGAGACAAGATGCCTGGTGTCAAAGCCATGGCCTCAAGCTCAATGCCAAAAGGTGCACTGTCATCCCCTTTGGCAAAAAATCTGTACCCATGAACTACAACATAGGTGATAGTTTACTTAACACTGAAAGTGTGATAAGAGACCTTGGGACACAGGTGGACAGTAGTCTCTCCTTTGATAATCACATTGCCACAGTAGTCAGGAAATCCTTCTACGTGGCACACCTCATCACAAAAGGTTTTTCATCCAGAAAAAAAAGAGGTCATTGTTCCCCTCTACTCATCACTCATTAGACCCATTATAGAGTTCAATGCCCCTTTTGGTATGTACCTCTCAAGACATCTACAACAACTGGAAAGGCCGCAGAAATACCTCACAAAGAAGATTACCAGCCTCAAACAGATGCCCTACGCAGACCATCTAAAAAAACTCCAGCTTTACTCCGTCGCATATCACCTACTCAGAGGTGATCTCTGCCTAACATACAAAGCTATGTCAAACCCAAAGTTGTTGGACATGCTCCACTTAAAGAAATCCCAATCCCTCCGAGCTACATGCTCTAGGGACCTAAACCTTGTCACCACATTAAACAGAACATGCCAGAGGGATAGATTCCTTTCCCAGAGACTTCCCATACTCTAGAATAAACTACCTATCTATATCAAACAAAGCTCCTCATTAGCACTCTTCAAGAAAAATCTTGATGATTGGATGGGAAATAGGAAATTCATCCCGGGGATCACCTCTGTGGCTCTGCTCGACAGTGGCAAAGGAAAATAATTTTCTTGGGTGGCAAAAGCCAGGGTACCTTTTTGGCTGGGCTTGTATAGGCCCCAGGGCTGATAGCCTAGTACCTACCTATGAACCTAACTGTAAATCATCCATGTGTCCCCAACCAATCATCCTGCAACCTACCAACTTGGATCTGCCTTTTTCTATTTAGCATCACTGGACAAGATAAAGCTTATCCAGGGAATCAGCAGGTAGAAGGCTATAAAAATGTATTTCCCCATACAAGGTGTCAGCCAGTCTCAAGACATACACACTCACACACTCATGCGCGCACACACAAACACACACAGAAATATATACACATACACACACACAAAATCATGCACATACTCACACTCATACACAGTATATGTACCTACAGGCAGCTTAAAGGATCATCGATTCACCTGTTGGATGTATTTGGAATGTAGGAGGAAGCCAAAGCACCCAGCAGACGCCCACAAGGGCACAAGAAGAACATGCAGACTCTGCACAGAAGGCACCCCAGCCAAGAACTAAACTGGAGAACTAAGTGCTATGATGCAGTGATGCACCAAGGCTAACCACTCCAGTACATGTCACTATACTAACAAATATGGAGTATGGCAGCAAGCTATAGTGGTACTAATTTACAAAGAGTGGGATGATGGGTGACATCAGGCCCAAATAAGTTTAGTCCCATCAGACTGGTGCCTTCACTTCTGTACTGAAGCTACTTTTTTAGGATTATTTTTCTCAGATGTAAATGTAGGAAATTGGCTATGGATAACAAAATCTGCCATGCATGGCCTAATTATTTTAATAAAATATGAGAAATTCTCCAAGCTATGCTACCAAAACTGCATATCTGGTACAGTAGTAATGACCTTCCTTTTTAATGTCAATAAATGTATCATCATGTGACTTGACAAAAAGGACAGTAGTAAGATCTCATATCAGTGTACCCTGATTTCCTCCCACCTTCCAAAATGTGCCAGATGATGGACTTTATTAAATTGTCCATATGTGTATTGAATTTACCCTTGTCTTTCTGGCCCAACTTGTATATCAGCCCACTTACCCAGTTAATAAATGTAAAATAAATAAATAAATTACTTAGTAAGTAGTCAAATCATTAAAAATACAGAATCACTAAAATATTAAACTTTGACCACTGTAAGTCAAATAAGGATAGAATACAGTATTCTGTAGACTACCTAATTTTAAAAGACATGTCTAGTCACTCCAGAGAAATTATTACACAAATTCATATTTTACAGATCCAACCTATTTTTGAATACAATGCAACATTTCTGTAGCCTTGGGCAATTCACCTGAAACAATTTGATGAGATACAATGGCTCATTTATAGAAGAGTCATAGATATGAAAAATGTGAGCGATAAACAGAGGCTTCAGAAATTATCATTATATTCTAAGAGATAATCTTTATTTGGTCTACAAAGCAAAGTATTATCTTATTATATTTAAAAATCTAAGCAAAACCACAGCTAGTAACAGGCAGAAAGGCAAAGCTCAGCAGTTGTAAAATCCACAGGTTTTATTAAAAGTTAGCGCTTTCGCAGTGTTCACCACCGCTTCATCAGACAAAAAAAGTAAAGCAAATTAACTTGTTTTATACTAAATCTTAGTATCAAAAACATAACAATGCAGAATCCTAAAGGATCCACAAGGCATTTACTTTAAAAGCAACAGCATCTAAAACCAGCACATAAGAAAGCAGCAAGTAAAAATAGAAAAATGCAGAATAATACATTTATCTATTTTTCTTTGCCTTTAGAACTGGTTTTAGGGGTACATGGTCATTCAGACCCATTCCCCTATGTGCTCCTAACCTTAAAATCCACTTTAATTCTGCATTTTCTGTCAAATTTACTAGGTCCCCCCTCACACTCTCAGTCACAACTTGCAAAACTTGAAATACAAATGTATGTGTGCTGCCATTTGTTAGTGTGTGTTTTGCTAAAGCATTACAGTCATTCCCTCTTCTCGTACAATACAAATGATCCTGCACTCTCTCTTTCAATTTCCGGTTAGTTTTGCTTATGTAAAATTTGAAGCACAAAACACGGTGTGCTGCATAAATAACATTCTGTGTATTGCAGTCTGCTGAAACCCTAAGTTTCCATAAATAGCCTGTCTTTGGATGCTTAAAATACATAGACTGATCAATAAAATCACAGTATGCACATTCCTGACATTTACGTGTACCCCATTGTCTTACCTCTAAATTATGATATAATCTAGGATAGCATAAACATTGTTTAAGGTTCTTTTTATTTTTATACATGAAAATAGGCCGTTGGCCTACCAGCTCTTTTACCGTCTCATCAGTGTATAAGATATGCCAGTTACTTCTGACCACCTCCCTAATCCTATTCACCTCTGATGTATAGGTAATGACCAGGGGCATTTTCACAGAACTGCTTTCAGTGTACTTAACTGTATCATTTCATTGTGAAAAGTAGGGCTTAGCCCTCCCTCCTCTTTCCTCATTTGTTTTACTATATGCCTTGAGAATTTCCACATGTCCATACCCACTACCCATGTAGTCATCCCACAGTCCCTCACAAAAGTCCTTGTCATCACAAGATAAACGTGAGGTCTTTATAGCCTGTCCCTTGATGATATTACTAAAAATGTGTTGTGGATGCATACTTTCCCTGTGCAAATATGTGAGACAATGGCATTCTTTCCTATGAATGCTGGTGGTTAGATCAGTTCCTTTCTTAATTATAGTTACATCCAAAAAATCAATCTTACTCATGGATTTGTTTAGGGTAAATTTGAGAAAGTTACTGCTGGTGTTCAAATATCTGGTAAAAAGTCCTAAACTCTCTTCACCCCCCTGCCAACCTATAAAAAGATCATCCACAAAACATCGATATATTATTATATGTGGGTTCAAATTATTTAGAATATGTTGGTATTCCCATTCCATCATTACTAAGTTGGCACAGGAGTTTGCACAGCTAGTGCCCATAGCAACTCCTGTTTTTTGCCAGTAGCACTTATCTTGGAAGAAAAATATATTATTGTCTAGAACTAATTGTTTTGATTCAAATTTTCCATATCTATCTAGGGCACTGTCACCATCAATATCCCCTCCTGATTGGGAATGCATGTAAATAATGAGATCACATCTAGGGTTGCCAGGACCTCAATACTTTTACTATTCTCTCCATTGGTTGCAATATATAGATCCCTTACACATAGGCACAGATGCAGACACACACACACACACACACACACATACACACACACACACACACACACACACACACACACACACACACACACACACACACACACACAGACAAGCATGCACACGTGCATACACTCACACATGCACATGAGCACACATTCAAAACACAATCCACAGCTAGAGTCCCTTGCAGTACTTGGTTTTCCAAAATTGCCCATCCTTTCTTTGACTTTTATCTATGCTGCTACACTGTCTCGAACATCTCCAACAGTTGGTAATTCATCCCCACATTCACCCTCAGGATGAATATTGAGCCAATCACAGCCACTCACACAGCAGCAATTCTGCTGTTCTTTGGGAACCATCTAAGTCCTGACATTATAATGTCCTAAGGGTTCTCCTGAGGAGCCAAAGGAATCATTGAAGTAGCTGGTCCTGTGGCATAGAGGGACGGAGCCTTGACTATGACCCAACTGACTCAGATGCAAGTATCAGCAGTGGCACTAGAGGAACCAGCCAGGGAAGAACAACAATGAAGGAGCATTTGCCTATTTATCTTTTCCATAGAAGACGTTGAGGATGTATTACAGGCTGTGTCCACTGTTAATAAATCTCTAGTAGAAACCTGATACCTAGTGGGAACTGTCTACTCAAAAATGGGAGGGCAGAGCTGCTTGAAAAACATGTTACTCACATAAGCAGCTGAAAGCCTCACATGACAACAATTGCATAGATCCCATCCCATCCTCATATGGCATGCAAGAAGGGACATTATGTCACTTA
Source organism: Protopterus annectens (assembly GCF_019279795.1). Taxonomy (NCBI): domain Eukaryota; kingdom Metazoa; phylum Chordata; order Ceratodontiformes; family Protopteridae; genus Protopterus; species Protopterus annectens. The sequence continues at coordinate 1,717,154,407 of NC_056737.1, forward strand.
CAAAATCTCCTGCTGGCTACATGGCTGATGGCTGTACTGCAATCAGTTTTCATCCAGTAGAGAATGAATAGACAGAGTTGTGATTAGCCATATGGTTGACGGACATGGGAGTTCCATCAAAATTAGAAAACAAGAATCACAGAAGTTTGCCAAAAGCAATCGACATCAGTTTCCAATATGAAACCAGCTTCCCCTTCTTTACCTGCATGTTCTCACTAATACATTTCCCTAACTTCCACCTCTGTATCTTCAACTATTTTACATACCACTGATGACTAAAATGTAATTTTCTGGATTCTTGTTGGATCAGCATTTTACAGTCTATCAGTACTGCTGTTTTCCATTCTTATGACATTCTCCAGTAAGAAAAATAACTAAGCAAAATCAAAGATGCACTAACCACAGCTGAAAAGTGTGCGCAATGTGTAGTTATTAAATATCACTTTAAAAACACACTAAAAAGTTAAACAAAAAAATGTATACATTTTAGTGGGTTTTTGTTCACATAATTCTTTGTATCAGTAGCAAGCTAGACAATTACACCAATGACTCGCTCATCACTTCTATTTGTATGCTAGATGGTAATCTATGTGATTGCTGAGTTTAACCATGTAGCTGTATAAGTTACTGTCCAGCACCCTCCACTATCATCTCACCAGTTGTCTATTTATTTATATCTCAAGACTATTTCCAGCCCCATTTAGGCATTCTTCTAAATCCTTTTCCACAAACATTAACATAAAGTAATCATTTACAACTCTGTCCTGCTCCTTAGCAGCTACAGAATGCCCATTATTCAATCTGGGCTCTCCTATTTCTTGCCTGTTAAGCCTATTACTATACTTAAATGACCTCTTATTACCATTTAACTATCCTGTTGTTTATTTCTCCATATCCATTTCAGCCTTCTGACTTAGTTTCTTTATGTAATTTCTTACTCCTCTTCTTATGCTTCCTTATCCATTCTTTTTATATAGCTTCCTTCTTATACCTATAATAAAACTGCGTTTCTTCACCCCCTTCTTTTAATACATACTTTCACCCCTTCAGTTATTCTTTGCTTAATGCATTTTAGATGGTACTCGGTCAATACCACGTCTCCTCGTTTTTTTGTTTCGATTCACCTTAGTACACAATGTAGTACAATCACCCCCAAAGATTTCAGTATTTTGATTATAGTGATTCTGCTATTGACTGGAAAAGTAAACCATACAGTTTCAATGCTACTTGACCTGGCTGCCCCTCTTTCCGATACAGCTATCATGTTGCAATAATCTAAGTCTAAAATATTCCTGCATCTAGTTGGAGCCCTTAATACATAATTGATGCCATTTTCACTTCTACCAACTGCATCACTAGAAAGCCTAGACATATCCTTCACCTAGAATATTGCTGGTAAATAAAAGTCCTTCCTATCCACCCTGTATTTTCCCTGCTGCCAGCTCATTTGGGTTTTACTGTTGACTCTTATTTTCCTAAAAATTATCCACTGCTAAAAAGCATTCATTGCTATACTCCTTAATAGAGAATACCACTGCAGTATCTCAAATATGCCACTAGATGATGCCGTGCATACACAGCAACAATTTAGCTGTGATGCAATGTTTATTGTGTAACCTGCTGAATCCAGTCTGATTCTCTTTTACTTGCTGTTTACTGAAGGTGTCATACCTGCAAAGCTGTCCATTTTTGCTGTTGCTGCTGCTGTCGAGTTTGGATTACATAGTAAAGTTTTGAACTCCCATATCCCTCCTATATACCACATGACAAAGAATGATCATGTGTTGGCCCTTTTCCTCTGATGCGCATATCTTAGATGTCATAGCAATGTCCTCATTTCCAGCCAACATACATATTCCCTAAACTCATATTGCATAACATTAACTTTCAGAACATTTGAAACTGTATTGCTTTCAATTATTATCCAAGACCCTTCCTAGGCCTTGAGGTACTTTATCTATATCCCTCCTATGTACCACATGACACAGAATGATCATGTGTTGGTCCTTTTCCTCTGATGCTCATATCTTAGAAGTCATAGCAATGTCCTAATTTCCAGCCAACATACATATTCCCTACACTTATATTGCATAACATTAACTTTCAAATCATTTAAAACTGTATTGCTTTCAATTGTTATCTAAGAACCTTCCTAGGCCCTGAGGTACTTCATCTAGTTTCTTCAACCACACCCACACAGTGCTTGGGGTTGCAGCTAATCTACACACTTCCTGTAGCTCAAAATATTCTTTTGCAGTGAAGAAGTCATACCTTGAGCTGATTACATACCCCTTTTGTTTTCCTAGGTGTACCCTGAAAAAATGAACCTGTACATGCTGGAAAAAAACTATCTGGGTATAAAAATGTAAAAATAAATCAATACTAGCAATAATGCATTGAGTAACATAAATGGTGCAACTGATAATGTAATTTCATCCTTCTAGAAAATTATTGTTATGAAATATTTGCATGATAACCTTCACACCCACTCAAAAGCCATGATAAAGGCAGATTGACTAAAGCTGGTGAACCTGTAATGTCAATATGATGAAAGGAGGCACTGCCAGCACAGCTAGCTGGAATTTTGTAAATAATTATATGTCATTTGTGAATATCAACATGATTTATATAAGATGTTTGTGCTGCAAATGTATTAGAACTATATGTCATGTGTATATCAAACTTATTTGTATAGATGTTTCAGTTGAAAAGGTATTTGTAAGCTGTTTGTGCTAGAAATGCATCCACGGTGTGCCCTACTGGAGAGAACAGAAATGCACATGCACTATTGCAATTGTTTAAATGTATATGTTTTAACAGTGGAAACCGGAATACAGGAGGTTAACCTCAGTCCAGCAAACTTTAGGAAAATATCTGAAATTAAATCACTTTACAGGATAGGCCATAAAAATGCTATCTCACAGGTTTCAGTACAGCCAGACACACAAAGTCTGTACTAGGAAGCTTTCTGTATTGTCTTTGGGGTGAATTAATTGCTACTCTGGAAGCATGAAGGAATGTAATTGTTTTATGACTTCCAGTACCTGCCAAAAATCGGAGCAAAAACCTTTGTCTGTGTATTTTTACAGGTAGATGCTAAATACTGCCAACTGGCAGCAATGGGGGGTTGCATGAGAATTAAAAGTCTGATGACCAGAAATTATGTCATTCTACAAGCTATCCCAGAAGTAATGTTTTAGATATTATTTTGAGAAGTCTCTTAGTGAGACAGAGCATTCTGTATTCTGTCTTGGACCTGATAACAAGAAGAACCATTCACCACATCATCTGCCTTGGTCTATTAGTAAGTTAACCGCACAACGACAATGTAACCAACAGAGAGGCAAGAAAAAGGAAGAACAAGCCACTCGACCAACGATACACCAAATTTATTCAACGAATGTTAAGCGCTTTCAACTGTTGTAAATCAGATTAATATCGGATATAAAAGAATAGATTTGGCTCTGGATGAATATCTTATAGACAGTAGAATTACTAATGAGATTTATTCTTTCTTAAAACAAGATTATCCGATTTTGGCCAAAATGGTGGGCATACCTAAGATTCACAAATCTATAGAGCACCCACCATTTAGACCTATTGTGTCAGGCTCACATTCAAAAACATTTAATATTGGTGTTTTGATTGACAGATGGTTAAAACATATATACAATGAGATCCCACATCTTGTCAAAGATTCATGGGATTTTTTAAGAAAACTCACTAAAGACAAGTAGAGTACCAATTTAATTTTTTTGACAATTGACGTAGTCGATTTGTTTTCATGTATTCCTAAGGACATAGGGCTTGAATATTTTACTAATAGCTTAAGACAATTTTCAGGCTATAGTTGGGACAAAATATGTTTGATTTGCGATATGATGTCATTAGTTTTAGATCATAATTACATTGTTTTTCAAGGGGAATATTTTAGACAAACACAAGGTGTCGCAATGGGAGCGTCATGCGCACCCATTTTTGCGAACTTAGTGATGCTGTCATGGGAGTTTACAAGTAAATATTATGCAGACATAGAGTTCTATGTGAGATACTTGGATGACCTGTTTATATTGTGGAAGGCACCTGCGGACAAGTTTGATGAATTCATGACCTTCTTGAATGAGTCTACAGAATTTTTGAAGTTTACCCATGATTTCAATTCTCAACAAATATCCTACTTAGATGTTATGATTAGTCATCAGGTTGATGGATTTGCCACCAGAATATATCGGAAGCCCACATTCTCATATGATTACATTCATTATACTAGCAACCATCCACCACATATATTTCGGAATGTGGTCAAAGGGCAATGTATAAGAGCAGCCCAGATGACGTCTACACTACAGATGTTAGAGGTGGAAATATCTACTATTTATAACCTGTTTCTGAAGCGTGGATACCCGGAATATATGCTTAAAGACATCACTAAGTATATTTTAAAGGAATGGGGACATAAATATAGTCCATTACTGGGGCAATCTGCTCAGAGTGATTTTGATATTAGGACTGCACAAGATTCACATGATCAGATACCAACATGTAGGGTTTGTGTATTGACTTATACACCCTTTGTACATGCCATTAAGGAGATCTTGCAGAGGCACTGGGATGTATTTATTGATTACAACATGGGCCAAAATTGGGATCCTTCTCCCAGATGTGTGTACAAGACGGCTCCTAATTTGAAGAAATTATTAGAAAAATCAGATACCAACAGGCAACCAACAGACCAAATCAAGGGTACTAGGAAGTGTGGCTCTTGTAATCAGTGTAGATACATTAATGAAGCCACTAGTATCCAACTTCAAGATATTAATCATACTATTATCAAGAGTAGCAATGGGAATTGTAATACTAAGCAAGTGGTTTATCTTGCAACATGCACATCTTGCTCTGCCTATTATATAGGAAAAACAGAGCGAAATTTAAAAAAACGTATATATGAGCATTACTACAGAATTCAGAAACAGGATAGTAACAATGCCTTATCCAGACATATTTTAGATAAAGGTAGTGAACATAAGTTTGTATTTACTATTATTGATCAGGTTATATGTTCACCTAGTGGAGGTAATTGGAAAATGTTACTAGTATTATTGGAAAGTAAATGGCAGATTTATACTGATGCCACTAGAACACCTGGCATCAATGATTATATCAGTATCAAGCCTTTTTTAGCATTAGATTAATATTATTATAGTTTTATTTACTTCCATATACATTTCATATATCAGCATTATACTAGATTGCATATGAACTATTTTATGTTATACACAGATTTTAGTTATATAAGTACACCTCTGTGTGTTTATAACAAATGTGTTCTGCCTCTTTTAGAGTTTTTGGCACGCTTTTTGTTTTTAATGATGTCATGAGTGCATATATACTGATTTTATGCTTCACTATGTGTTCTGATGAAGACTGTTTACAACAGTTGAAAGCGCTTAACATTCGTTGAATAAATTTGGTGTATCGTTGGTCGATTGGCTTGTTCATCCTTTTTCTTGCCTCTCTGTTGGTTGCATTGGTCTATTAGTAAGTTACTAGGGAATAGTATAATTCTCTTAGATTTAGTCAGGAATATAGTGAACCTTAGTTTAGATATTATTTTTCTTTATTTGTATGAGACTGTCCTTCAATGTTGTTCTAAATATTTCATATGTTTTGAACTCTGATGTCACTGTGAATATATACTTAGTATTTCTTGTTCTTTTATTATTATTAAATATATTTAAACCTTTCATTGTGGCTGATCTTGGTAGAGATATTTAAGGTTTGAGAATACTTGCATATTTATTTGATGACACTGTGTGGGCCACTCCTAATAGCCTTGCTCTTGGTCAAACTACCATTTCTATTAATATTAATTTCACTCAGTATACTGGTTACCCTTGGAAGAGCCTTAAGAAAGCTGGCAGAAGGGCTCTGGATGCAGTGAAAACTACCTCATAGTCTGGGCAAGAAGGGGCATAGCTAGTACACTTGTGCCAGCCTTTCCCATGTGTGTGTATATGTGTGTGTGTGTAAATCAAATTTCAAAGAGTGTGTGTGTCAGCTACTTTTGCAGGGACACGAAGCACTGGTTGGACAGAGAGAATGTTGGAAGACTCAAGTCTTTAGCTGTACCAGTGGGGTGTCTTATTTGGGATCTGGAGAAACAGGAACCAGCCCCGACCTGACTGTGGTCTCTGTGTACTATTAAGGGAAATTGCACTTGATGCAGAGCTGCATCTGGAAATAGTGTGTGTGTACCTGTTATCAACCAGTGAACATCCCCCACAGGTGTCAGTGGTGAGGATTGAGGCTGCTTGATTAATGGCCCAGAGGTGGAATATCCAAGTCACACATTGGTTGGCAGTGGTGGTCGTCACATATTGTTTGGCAGTGGTGGGATATCCACATCACATATTGGCTGGAGATGGTGAGATTACCACTTCACATATTGGGATTTAGTGGTGTGGATATTGAACTTTTGTAGCCTGTAAACAGTGGTCACTAAAGAAGGTGTTTGTACTCTCAAGCAGCCACATGGTAGACATTCAGAGTTTCATATCAAAATAGTTTTATTTATTTTTTTGTTAGCTTAGTTAGTCAGGGAGAACAGGCAAGGATGTCAGCAAGGGATTATGGCAAGCTGACAAGGAGCCAGTTGGCTAAGATGCGTCAAGCCAAAGGACTGGTGCATGCCAACCTGACTAAAGCAGAAATGATTGCAGCCATCAAAACAGCTGCAGCACAGACCAGCAACCAGGAAGACAGCCAGACTTGTCTTGGGGATGTACATCTCTCAGAAAATGGACAGTTCGATTTTTCCTCGAAGGAATTAAAAATCCATCTGGAGTTAAAGAGACTTGAACTGGAGCCCAAACATTTGGAACTGGAATCAGCAGAGAGACTGCAGCATTTGGAGGCTGAAGAAAAGGAGAAACAGATGGCATTAGCATCAACAGAGAGACTGAGATGTCTGGAAGCTGAAGAAAATGAGAGGCAGAGGTAACATGAAAAGGAAATGTTGACTCTTTACCAGGGTCATGAAGGTAATGAGAGAGGGAGTAACCGAACTCTAGAAGCAATAAAGGTCAGTAAATTTCTTCCACAATTTACAGAGGCTGATAATTTTGATACTTTTATTCACATGTTTGAATGAGCATGTAAACAGTATAATGTTGACCAAAGGCTCTGGGTCCTGTTCCTGACCCACTTAATCCATGGTAAAGCTGTAACTGCTTTTTCTAAATTGTCTGATACTGATTGCTTAAATTATAATACAGTTAAAAATTGTTTATTGAAATGCTTCAAGTTAACACCTGAAGCTTATAGAAAAAAAGTTTCATGAGCATAGATGCAAGGCAGATGAAAGTGTGTGTGATTATATTGCTTAAGCACTTATTTTTATAGTTTGGTGAATGGGTGTCAGGTCACCACTTTTGAAGGGCTGGCAGAACTTTTGGTGAGGGAACAAACCCTTAGCACTTTGCCTGAGTACATGAGAATCTGGTTGGCAGATAGGGAATGCAGCATTACAGATGAGTTGAGGAAAAAAGGAGACCTATACCTAGCAAGCAGGGCATCACTGCACAGGAAAGGGACACCCAGTGCTGCACATGGGTATAAGGGAACCCATGGTGGGCAACCTAAACTGCCCCAACAGAGTCCACCAGTAACAGGGGATGCCACTAGTTCAGGTACCAGGATCAAGGGTTAAATGTTTTAACTATAACCAGTGGGGCCATGTAGCATATAGATGTCCACAGAGGCAAGGTGGGGAACAAAAGGTGGCAGAGCCAGCAAGTGGGAATAACAGAATGCCAGTGGTAAGTTGTCTAGAGACAACAAGGGTACCAAACTATCACAAGATGTTATATCCTATCTTAGTAGACAGGAAATAGTCCACTGCTAAGAGAGACACAGCCTCTGACCTAACCATTGAAACACCTGCAATGGTTAAAGAGGAGCACTACTTGCTTGGGCAGTTTATGCCAGTCAGAGCTTTATCCAAATACCTTTGTCTAGGGTTCACCTTGACTGGGATGGTGGAAAAGGAAGCAAGCAATTAGGTGTGTTTTGAGGATATCCCTGTAGATGTCCTGACAGAGAATGATTTTGATAATGCAGTACCTTGTGTGCATGCAGTTGCATGCAGTCAGGCTTGGAGACAGGCACATGGGTCTGGTAACCTGGGTGGACCCAGACAGACCACAGACTTGAAGCCAAGACTGTTGTGATGGTTACTTCAGAGAGGGAGCTACCCTGTAGCAGTGAGACTGAAGGTAAGCCACAGCTGCTTGTGGGTACTGATGTTCCCTTGGACAGAGTGACTGCAAGGGCAGAGGTGAGTAGTAGTACTCAGGCTGACAGTGAGGCACCACTGTCAGAGGACACCAGACTTCCTGTGGAAGGGGAGCTGGGAAGGTTTACAAAGAGAGAGTTGAGACAGGCTCAGCTCTCAGCCCCTACATTACAAGGTTTGAGGGAGGTAGCTGGGGAGGCACCTGATTCTCAAGCAAAAGGGGCATCTGTATACTGGAACAAAGGATTACTGTATAGAGGGTGGACCCCTGAGGGAGGGCTAGAAGGTGGCATTCTACAAACGTTTTATTGATGATGTTTTTTTAATTTGGGAAGGTTAATGTATGGAGTTAATTCAGTTTGGGGAATACTTGGGTAGTGCCACCAGTTTTTGGAAATTCAAGTTAAACTTGTCTGATAGTTAATTATGTTTTTTTGGATGTGAAATTGACTAAAATAGGAGATATAATTAATACCAGAATTTATAAAAAAAAAAGTGCAATCTAATAGATATGTTCAGAAGTCTAGTATGCACACCCCCTCTCCCATATATTTAAAGGGAGAGTAAATAGTCAACTTTTGTGAGCGAGCAGGCTAAATACTGATGATGCAATGTGTTATGAACAAATGGATATAATGATAGGTGAATTTTTGGAGAGGAATTATGATAGACAGTTATTGAATGATATTGGGAATGATGTTGTGAATAAGAAAGAATATTCTGCAAGGCCAGATAATAATAGAAATAGCTTGTATAGGGGGGAGCACTTTACGTTATGTTACTACATATACTGCAAGTACTAATCAAATAAAGGAGATTATAGCTAAAAATTTGAGTATTCTTGAATCTACAGCTGAGCTAAAGAGAATTATAGGGAATAAATCTTTATTCTCTTATAAAAACTGTCCCATCTAAAAAAGAGGTTGTTATAAAGATACATCTATCATTATTAAGAATCGCTTATTCAATAAGACAGGGAATTTTACATGCTCTAACTGTGCAGCATGCAAACATATTTTGAATGATGATACTTTTATGCATCCAAGAACAAGGAAGAATTTTTATTTTTGCTGTTCTGCTACTTACAACACATTCAATATTGTTTACTTGGCTACATGTGTTAAATGTTCATCTTTTTATATAGCTAAATGTTCACGTAAATTAAAGGACCATATTACTGAACATTATTCTGAGATACGTAGGAAGTAACACAAACACACTTGCAAAGCATGTGATAGACATGGATGATTCTCGTGTCTTTAGGTTTAGGGCCATACAGATTGTTTATGAGAATCAAAGAGGTGGTGATATAAATAATAAACTTAAAGTCTATGAGCTTCAGTGGATTTCAAGGATACAGTCTGATTTGGAACCAGGTTTACATGTTAATGTTAGCATCAAACCTGTATTAAAAATGAGACAGGCTTGTTTTCATTGAAAAAATATATATGTTTATATTTTTTATTTTCTTTTATATATATTTTATGAAACTAATATCTTATGCTTAAAATTTATGTTTTTTGCATTTGTCTTTAAATAGCATGGGCTGTGTCACATGACTATTTTAAATGTCTTTATAAGTTAGTGTCTGATGAGTTTTTAATTTAATGCGTTGATAAAGGGTGGTTTTGCCTGAAAGCTTTGGTGTTTGGTGCGCTTTTAATGTTGCTTTTTGTACATTTTTAATAAACATTATTGTTTCTGGTGTTTCTGAAGCCTGAGTTGTTGTTTTTGGTATGCTTGTTTTATTCAGGCTTAGTTTACCTCAGTGCCGGCCTATTTTGTTCTTATTTGCAGTAGAAGGCAGGAGGAGTATGAGGGGGATCTATGGCTACATCGAGCCAGCCAGCAAAATCCCAAGTTACTATGTTGGAACCTAGGGTTGCAAGCATATGATATGACAGCGCAGCACTGTAATGGGGTCAGTAATGCCAAGGCAGTTGGGATCTCAAGACAGGTAATGAGGTAATGTATTCCCAGATGGGCTCTTCCCTCTCAAGGTCACTTGAAAAACTAGCTTGAGTCTTCGAAGGGGGGAAGAAGTATGACGAAAGGAGGTACTGCCAGCACAGCTAGCTGAAATTTTGTAAATAATTATATGTCATTTGTGAATATCAACATGATTTATATAATATGCTTGTGTTACAAATGTATTAGAACTGTATGTCATGTGTATATCTAACTTATTTTTACAGATGATTGTGTCGAAAAGGTATTTGTAAGGTGCTTGTTTTTGAAATGCATCCACAGTGTGCTCTGCTGGAGAGAACAGAAATGTACATGCACTATTGTAACTGTTTAAATGTATATGTTTTAACGGTGGTAACTGGAATACAGGAGGTTAACCTCAGTCCATCAAACTTTAGGAAAATATCTGAAATTAAATCACTTTATAGACTAGGCCATAAAGATGCTACCTCACAGGTTTCAATGCAGCCAGAGACACAAAGTCTGTACTATGAAGCTTTCTGTATTGTCTTTGGGGTGAACTAATTGCTACTCTGTAAGCATGAAGAAATGCAATTGTTTTATGACTTCCAGTACCTGCCAAGGATCTGAGCAAAAGCCCTTATCTGTGTATTTTTACAGGTAGATGCTAAATACTGCCAGCTGCCAGCAATGGGGGTTTGCATGAGAACTAGAAGTCAGATGATCAGAAATTATGTCATTCTGCAACCTATCCCAGCAGTAATATTTTAGATATTATTTTGAGAAGTCTCTTAGTGAGACAGAGCATTCTGTTCTATAATCTGTCTTGGACCTGACAACAAGAAGAACCATTCACAACATCATCTGTCTTGCTCTATTAGTAAGTTACTAGGGAATAGTATAATTCTCTTAGATTCAGTCAGGAATATAGTGAACCTTAGGTTAGATATTATTTTTCTTTATTTGTATGAGACTGTCCTTCAATGTTGTTTTAAATATTTCCTGTATTTTGAACTCTGATGTCACTGTGAATATATACATAGTATTTTCTTGTTCTTTTATTATTTATTATTAAATATATTTAAACCTTTCATTGTGGCTGATCTTTGTAGAGATATTTAAGTTTTGAGAGTACTTGCATATTTATTTGGTGACACTGTGTGGGCCACTCCTAATAGCCTTGCGCTTGGTCAAACTACCATTTGTTTTAATATTAATTTCACTCAGTATATTGGGTACCCTTGAAAGATCCTTAAAGTAGCTGGCATAAGGGTTCTGGTGGCAGTGAAAACTACATCATAGTCTGGGCAAGAGGGGCCATAGCTAGTGCACCTGTGCCAGCCTTTCCCAGGTGTGTGTGTGTGTGTGTGTGTGTGTGTGTGTGTGTGTGTGTGTGTGTGTGTGTGTGTGTGAATCAAATCTCAAAGAGTGTGTGTGTCAGCTACTTGGGCTGGAACACGAAGCACTGGTTAGACAGAGAGAGTGTTGGAGGACTCAAGTCTATAGCTGTGCCAGTGGGGAGTCTTGCTGGGGATTTGGAGAAAGAGGAACCAGCCCTGGATTGACTGTGGTATCTGTCTGCTCTTAAGGGAAGTTGTACTTGATGCAGAGAGCTGCATCTGGAAATACTGTGTGTGTACCTGTTACCCTCCCAGTGAACAGCCCCGTAAAGGTGACAGTGGTGAGGATTGAGGCTACTTGATTACTGCCCCAGAGGTTGGATATCCATGTCACACTTTGGTTGGCAGTGGTGGGTCATCACATATCAGTTGGCAGTGGTGGGATATCCCCATCACAGTTAATATAAATCTTTCATTAACAGGTGTTTGCAATATGCATTGGTTAACTCTTGTAACAGGTTCAGCATAGAGTGTGTCCTGTTTCTGTGACACTCACAAGCATTATTATGCTTTGGTTAAGCAAAGGGAGTCCATAGAGAATGGTCAAAACACTGCTATAATCAGAGTTGAAGAACTTTGCCCTTTCCCTCTGGCAGACTTACAGCAGGAGATGAACAGATACAGAAATGCCAAAGATTTTGTGTGGAGCCAGGAAGAACCACAGAGCATGGGGTCTTGTTTTTTTCTTGCACCTCGGTTTGAGAAGGAACTTGGTCGCAAACTTATGCTCGTGAGCTGCCCTCCTCTTCCTGCTCCAGCAGTTGGTATTGGAATGTTACACCAGCAACAGCAACAAAAAATTCTCAACAGAGAAAACCATCATTTGAGCAGCCACTGAGCAAAAAAGCCTTTTATTTGTTTTTTGTTGTTTACCTGATTGGGTTCAGTATGAAATCCTGCATCTCATTCAAATAATGAGACAGCTGAATGGGCAGCGAATGCATTATTGCCAGTTTTAGAACATAACATTCTGGCCATCTGTTGAGAAAAATGGACTTTATGCAGCAACTTCTTGTTTTAAGTATTTAACAGTTAATTTCAGTAATATGTTTTTTTTTAACAAATAATGTGATTTTTATAACTTGCAGTATTTTGGAACCCAGCTATCCCTTTCTATCAAATGTTATTTATTTATTTTATTTTATTTCCTGTTTGATGACCAGGGAGGTCCACTGGGCTCAAGGAGCTCGTTTTCAGTGGAGGCCCGGGGACAAAAGCTCCATATTACATAGTAAAACTAAGCAAAGTATAATAGCAAAATTGAAGAACATACATTACATATCATATTAGAGACAAGTTGTACATTGGTACTTGCAGTGGCAGGGGAACATAGAGGATGAGTAGTTGTATGAGCAGGGGTTGATGGTCAGAGGGCATGGATGGCCTTAACTTGCATGTAATCTAATCCTGGACAGTTTGACAATTCTTGCTGTTAAGGCGTGAAAGCTAGTGCTTTTAGTCACATCAATTTCATACACCATTACTGTGTTTATTAAGATTAATTTCAAACTTTTATTTGTTGGCCTCTTTGCAGTTTCCACACAGCACTATTTTAGAAATTTACAGCTGAGGAACATCTAACAGGAAGTAATTTGACTAGTTTAAATTATTTTAATTCTATATGAGTTATCAAATCTTTTTATTACTGGCATAAAGTTTTGATTTTACTGTTATAAAGTGAATACCTAACTGTCATGTGCCACACATCCAGGCTGAGCCTGAATAGATCCCGTTGAATCCGTGCTCTTCTCTGGTATGTCAATTTAAATAAGTATGTAAATAAATAAATAATGACATACCTACATAAACTAGTGAAGCCAGGACTGAATTCTGCTTTTAGAATGAGCCTACAGATAAATGCTCTTATACTTTACCTCTCACAGCCAACAATTCCTCATATGCAGTCAGCCCAGTAATTCAGCAAGAAGAAACCCAATCCCTGGAAAATGCTCAAAGTAAGGAATACTGTGTACAAGCTAGTAGTGCAAGCAGCACTACTAATCTCTGCAGCATACCATGTGGAAAATGTGCACGCCAGTGGCTTACACTTTTTTCACCATTTACTGCATTACAACAGCAGTTTTATCATAATCTGTTCTGTATTTTTCTATGTGCATTCATCTTTAAGAAATTATGCATGAGCGCCTGTGGTTTGCATAGCTGTGGACTTTAACACAAGTGTAGCCCCAGGCAGGAAAGATGCCATGTACCGCAACTATTGATTAAACTATACTGATGAGAAAAGGGGACATAGGTGGGAGGACAAGGGACTACTTTATGCAGCAATACAGTGCAATAATTATGTTATAACACAACAACTGCCAACGAGGATGGTCTTAAATAGCTTGAAGACGACAGAAAAGCAAATAGTCATACAGTACAGAGATTCAAATATCCATGTGTAGTTCAGAGGCAGTTGTAGAGATGGAATTTGTTAGAGAGAACTATAAGGAATATTGAGTTAATTAATCAGATGGACAATAAAATGTAAGTGTGTGAATTTGTTACTCAGAAATATTAGTTGTGTTGTGTGTATATGTCTGTGTATGTTTATCTATCCTTGAATAATATGACAATTCTACAGATACACACCATAAACAGATACATTGTCTGCAATCCTACAGCCACATATGATGTGAAAGATAAACAAATTATACTAGTAAGTAACACCTGACAGTAAGTTCCCATGCAACCCCACCCTACCTCCAATCAGCTGACATTATAGCCCTCCGCCAGTCTCAAGCCTCACCCCTAGTTATTGCAACTGTATATAGTTCAGTATCTCACTGGTTTGTTACTGTCCAAAAAAGTGCTCATCTATTATCGTTACTAAAGGGTCTGGATTTCAACTCATAAACGGCCTCCTCACTTTATTGGAACATGACAAGTAGCCATCAATAGTGGTACCTTTAATATTCTTTTAAAGGCTCCAAGTAGGTTAGATCAGCCAGAAAACTCATTTAAAAAATGTTTTAAGGTTGGTAACCTATTAACAGTCCTTTTCTTTCTTTTTTTTTTCAAATTTTTATTTTATTTTTATTTCATTAGCAATAGTTTGATATACAATAGCAAAGTATACTTTCCTGATAATAACAAATATTCATAGACAGATAAGGCAACTGATAAGTTAAATAACAAGTAAATATATTTCAGACTTCTTTTCTTAATATGAAAGGGAAAAAGACAATTACAAAAGGAGCATATAATTATTAACACTGTTAATTCTATATAGTATAACTGGCACAAAATTGAAGATCAGTGGTTGAGTAGAGGATGAAATAAACACAATATATATACAACTATTTACATATAGTGCTACATTTTCTTAAGTGTAGTATGAAATATCAAATGGATAATCTTGAAAAGGAGTTTTCACAGTAACAAAACAATTAACAGTCATTTTCAAGATTATCCCTTTGATATTTCTAGTTTTATCAAAGCTGGGACTTGCTAGTCCATTCTAATTGTTGCCATTTCAGTATGACAGTGAACATAAACATTTCAGACAACATGAAAACAGACTGATTTTAAAAGGAAAAGTGTCACACTGTAGTGTGTTTTGTTTTCTTTCTTTTCTTCTTATTTTCATATTTCTTGGATGTCTGTATTTAGCTGTTAGCAAAAATAATTTCAATCCTATCAAGAAAAACAGGCAAAAAAAAAAATAAAGGTGAGTATGACTCTATAGCTGGTATAGTGAAGGAATATGGGGCCAGTATTACTAAATTATCTGAAGGTTTTCTGCATCAAGTATTAGACTAAATGTATGCTTTAAGGGTCATGTACTACTGCTACTGGCTGAAAAATTCTGCTGAGAAAAGCAGACATATGTGGGAGGACAAGAGCCAAAAAGGATATGCTTACAAATGAAAATGTTCCCGAGAAAAAAGCTGCAAATTATCATCTAGCTACAAGCAAGTGGCCTGGTTGGAAAGAGGGGAGCAGAAAAATGCAATAAAAGTGTATTGAACTAGAGATGTGCCTTAAACTTGCAGTGCCCGAGATTCACTTGGAATTATGCAATATTTAAATAGAATGATAAATTGCATTCAGGAGAGGAAGCAGGCTTTAAGTTTATAATTTAGTCCATTTATTCATTCCTCACTAGTTCAAAATAAAATGCCTTATTTGCCTTATTTGCCTGTACTGAAGTGTTTTCATTCAGGCAATGAAATTATTACCTATATCACCCTATAGCCCTGATAATAAAAATGACTTGCACATTTGAACATTGTCTCTACATGATTGTCACTATTGATATGGGATCCCAACTTCATAGGCAAAAATGGGAAAAGGAGGGCTATGGATGGATGGATGGATGCCTACAGTAATCAGAATGTAATGAACTCAATAAAAACAAACCTCAGTGTTATGACACAAAATTATATTACACAGAAAACAATGACTAAAATACAAGAAAATCAGGATACACAACATGCAGGACAAAACATCAGGATATACAACCTACAAAGTCGAATATTATTACACATAGCCTTCTGTACAGAATATCTTGATAAACAGACTGCAGGTCAGAACAATGAAATACACAACTTACAGGACATATTATCAGGGTATACATCCTTCTGAAAATAATGTCAGGATGCACAACCATTGGAACAGAATATCAGGATACACAGTCTACAGAGCAAATTATCAGGATACACAATCTATGGGACAGAATATCAGGATACACAGCCTACAGAGCAGATTATTAGGGTACACAATCTATGGGACAGAATATCAGGATACACAGCCTACAGAGCAGATTATCAGAGTACACAATCTATGGGACAGAATATCAGGACACACTGCCTACTGTACAGAATATCATGATACACTGAATACAGTACAGAACATCAGGATAAACATTTTGCAGGACAGAATATTTGACCATTTGACATTGTCTCTCACTCCATTGTGCTAGATTCTCTAGCCTCACTATCTTTCACCCCATCTACCATAGCCTGGTTCAGAAGCTACCTATCTGACAGGCAACAATCTGTCCAATGGCAAGGAGCACTATACCCCCAACTTCCAACTACCATAGGAGTCCCACAAGGCTCTATACTGGGCCCACTTCTCTTTTCTATTTTCAAACAACCTGAATAGCTCTACCCAGCATGGCACACCTATTAATTATGCAGATGATTCAACCCTGATCTGCACTGCCTCATCTCCCATCATTCTACAGCAACTTACCCAGGAAACCTTTAACTCTGTAGAAAAATGGATCTCAGGTATCCAACTAATCCTAAACCCCAATAAGACAAAACTACTACTATTTTCCCCTAACAAATCAAAAGCTCTCCACTCCTTTTCCATCACCTCTAAAAACGGCGCTACCATCTCCCCTTCTGACCACACCAAACTTCTTGGTACTGAAATTGACAACAATCTTCACTTTGATATCCACATCTCGCAAACCATCAAACTGGTTCACAAAAAAATGGGCGCACTATATAGGCGCAAAAATGTTCTCTAACACCAAGCAAGAGTCACCCTTGCCCAGAGTCACCTTCTATCCACACAACTGCACGCAGCACCTATTTTCACCCATATTAGAAAAAAATACCTAAATGAGCTAGAATCCTGTTACAGTAAGATAGCCAAGTTTGCTACAAACTCCAGTTACAGAACACATCACTGTGTTGCACTAAAATAACTAAAATGGCTAGAGTTACCACAACTACTTAACTACCACCAGCTAGTTACTGCATACAACATCCTTAAGTACCCTGAAAATACCCATCTGTATCCAATCTTCTTACCCATTACACTGCAAATCGGCATCTCCAATCTAGTGACAAATCTCTCCTCTGCATCTCCAGGGCAAACAATACTGCAGACAAAGTGCTCTTTTCCCACACCATTGCTAAAAACTGGAATTCCCTCCCCCATTCTCTGACCACTACCTCTACCACCCCACAATTCAAAAACTCCCTCAAATCACCTCTACTAAACACCTGGTTATGTCCTTGTATCACTTAGCCTTTACTCTCCTATCTTCCCCCTTCTTTTTCCAACTTCCAAACTACTCACTTTAACCATCTACAGTATTAAACCCAACCAATAACTCTGGCTATTAGTTGCTACTTCTCATAGCGGGCGATTGCTCCTGTTTTTGTCACAATCATTATACACCTGCACATTAAATGGGATTCCTGACTACTTCTCCTGGAAAATGTCGTTTTCCAATTTATTTCATATATTTTCAGTGTTCGTTTGGCAAAATGTCTAACTCCATGTTGTATTATTTAAATGACCCTGTAAAATGTCCTTTTCCAATTTATTTCATATATTTTCAGTGTTTGTTTGGCAAAATGTCTTACTCCATGTTGTATTATTTAAATGACCTTTGTATAACACTGTATACATTTGCTTCTCTTTTTTTTTGTAACAATGTTTCAGAGCTTTTCTCCCCAGGCCTCCACTGTAAATGGACCTGGTCCAGTTGGAATTTCCCGGTTAACAAATGTAAAATAAATAAAATAAATAAATATCAGAGTACAAGCCTTCTGGACAGAATGTCAGGATACATAGCCTACAAGGCAGGGTATCAGGGTGCACAACCTTTGGGAGTGATCACCAGGATACACAGCCTACAGGACAAAGTATCAGAGTACACAATCTATGAAACAGAATATCAGGATACACAGTCTAAGTAACAGAAAACCAGAATACACAACCTATATGACAAAATATTAAAATGCACAGCCTGCAGGACAGAACATTAGTGAACACAACCTATGGGACAGAATATCAGAATACACAACTTACAGGGCAGAATGAACACAACCTATGGGACAGAATATCAGAATATACAACCTGCAGGGCAGAATAGTGGTGTACACTACCTAAGGGACAAAATATCAGCATACACAACCTGCAAGACAGAATAGCAGTGTAAACAACCTATGGGACAGAATATCAGAATTCATAACCTTCAGTTCAGAATAGCAGTATACACAATCTATGGGACAGAACATCAGAATATGCAACCTACAGGACAAAACATATATGTGACAGAACATCTGTATACTTATCCTACAAGACAGGATAGCAGTGTGCACAACCTATGGGACAGAGTTGCATAACAGACAGCCTTTGGGCAGACTATCAGAATATATAACTTACAGGAAAGAATATCAGTGTATACAACCTATGGGACAAAATATCATGATATGCAAACTGTAGGACAGATAGTTAGAATACACAGCCTATAGGACAGAATATCAGTGTACACAACCTATGGGACAGAATATCATGAAATGCAAACTGTAGGACAGATAATTAGAATACACAGCCTACAGGACAGAATATCAGAATATGCAAACTGTAGTAGGAGATATAATTAGAATACACAACCTACAGGACAGAATATCAGGATAGAAAACCTATGGGACAGACAAGAAGAGAAGAAGTGATGAACAGTACCTCTTTGTTTGACTGAAACAATCAAGGCAAACAATCAATAGCTAATTAATAAACATTTAGGACAGAAGGTGACATAGGTCACCAACCAGACTTCTTACGGTGCTACCATCAGAACAGAGATTTATAAAGGCTGCCATATCAGGCAGTATGAACAAAAAAATTACATAAGGCATTCATAAGATGCCAGGAAAAAAGTGGTGCTGCTGTTGTGGGACCAACGTTTGATAAACCTTAATCTGTAGGCCTAAACAAAATCTACATTCAAGGAGACTGTCACTGTCTATAAGACAGGGGTCATACCTGAGACAGCTAGCAATTTCAGGAGGGAATAATTGCTGACCTCACATTCTTCATGGGAAAGGAAAGAGAAAAAAAAACATCTGATATCTAAAGTGAGCAGGCATCCGAAAAAAGTATGTTTGACAAACAGCAAACTTCACAATAAACTAAGATTCAAATTTAAGCCACATAGGATGCTTGACTTTATGAGTTCCAATTCTGTCAAAATGTGAAAGGGGCTGAGCAAGGCAAAAAAAGGACAAGAAATTCTAAATAAGCATTGATTAAAGTATCAAAACTACTATCAGATGTTGAATTCTGAATCTTCCTAGGAAATCTAAATACAATAATAGTTACAAAGAACTCTGGTGACTCTCATCCATACCACATTGTTACTTCATATTTATTCAGCATTTTAGTTATTTCAAGAAATTGCCTCCAGTGTCATTTGTAAGCATATTATTGTCATTTAATCATGCTTCTTCATGTTAATCTCTTAATTACTTATTACATTTTGGTAACTGGTTAAGTGGACTGGTTAACAAACCCTTTTCAACCAAGACCTAGACCTATTCAGCACAAATTACAGTGAAAGAAATACAACCTAAGTGTCACATCAAATATTTACATAGAAGCTGACATATTTTAAAGCAGCAGTTCAGATATATAAAATACAGATGGCTTTCTTCACAATAATGCAAGTATATCTGGGAATTTACATAGCTATGCAGTATGATTTGTAACCATTTTTATGAACATAAATATTTTATTTTACTGGCAATAATAAGTATGAGAAAAAAAAAAGCTTTGATGCAAGTAATTTAAAGTCTTTTAGAAGCTGTTAACTGCATTTCTATGACAGAAAATAGGTATATCCTAATATATGTAATGTCTGAACCATAATAGCCTAAGTTATTGACTTTAAATGAACATCAGAACTTATTTTTACAAACTTTGAATAAATTAATATGTAGATATGCCCTCTTTTTTTTTTCTTTCTCTTTCTCTCTCTCTCTCCCTCTCACTTCTTTTATTTCTCTCTCTCTTTTTGGTTCCTAATATCAAGTTTATTTGAATGCTATTTGATTATAAATGTATTATAGTAAATAGATGTACATAGCAGTATGAATTGTTTTTAAAAGTTTCTATTTGTTTATATGATGCTGATTTATCAAATGTTTAGCTTTGTCTTACTAGATAATCTAATTGAAAGATGTTAACTTTAGTTAATAATAATTAGTATTAAATTGACAAGGTGGCAGCTGAGGTACTGCTGCTTAGGGTAGGGGGTTAACTTGAGTGGTATTTGCTACTCAAAGTTGGAGTTTTTAACTCCAGGCTGGGTGCAAGGTTTAATCCTTATATTATTTTCTTCTGTTTACTGTTGTTTGTATATAGTTCTGACATCCACAATACATTTTGTAAGCTCATTGTCACTACAAACAAAATTGAAGCTTATACAAAATCCCATAAGAGTTTCAATAAATACAGCTATATTTAAAGGTACACCTAAAGGAGGAGGTATAACATTACTTATTTTGTTAATTGTTATTCTGATTATAAGTTTTATATGTTTTAAAAATGCCAAATGACTTCTCTAAAAGGGATTTCTTTAAACATTAATGGACTAAATAATCCATGTAAAAGGGCAAGCTTAATGAGATACATTAATTTACATAAGGCCAACTTAGTATTCCTTCAAGAAACACATCTCCTGAAAAAAGATATTGATAAATTAGCCACAAATAAATATACAGTATTAGTTAGTTCAGGGCACACTCAGAAAAAAAGAGGAGTGGCTATTTTATGGAATAAAAGTATGCCCATTCCTAAAACTATTAAGTCTTATGAAGATGATAAAGGAATGTTTTGTATGGTTACAATACAAATTAATGGAAAGACATAAACATTAATCAATGTATATTGGATACCAGGAATTGGTATTAATACAGTGAAATACCATCTTAATAAGATCATATCATTCTCTATAGGAGATATTATTTTAGCAGGTGACTTTAATTGTATCCTACATGAAAAAGATACTACTACTACAGGAAAGAGGAAAATTACATCTAATGCAAAACATTTAAAGGATTTTGTTAATTCTTATCATTTAAATGATATTAATAATCAGATAGACTCAAAATCATTACCATACACCTTTTTTTCTAACAGATATAAAACTTATTCAAAAATAGATAGAGTCTTTATTTCTAACCAGATGGTAACATAATTAATTAACTCTAAAATCATTTTGTGTCCTATATCAGATCATAATTCAATTGTCTTTGAGTTCATGATAAAAAGTACTTACAATGTTCAGATCCAAAGGATACCAGCATACTTAACTCAACTGAAATAATTCCTGCTTTAAAACTTCAGCTTGGCAAGCTAAGAACTTGGTTATATTCAACTGGACGTATAAGAGAATTTAAGTACCTTTTTATGCACTTTTACTTTTAAAAAATACAGTATTTAAATTGATTTAAACTGTGTATGAAGGAGTGTTGAAGGAATTTTTAACTGGTTATTCTGCTCTTCAGTAACTTGAACTAAAAGCTAGTGTTGGCTGAATTTTGTTATTTGCTAGTAATTACAGGTGTGGGGGTAGCCACAGTCAGTGATTTCCTGTCCTTGCATATTTAAACTGGTGCATGTGAAATAATTCCTGCTTTAAAACTTCAGCTTGGCAAGCTAAGAACTTGGTTATATTCAACTGGACGTATAAGAGAATTTAAGTACCTTTTATGCACTTTTACTTTTAAAAATACAGTATTTAAATTGATTTAAACTGTGTATGAAGGAGTGTTGAAGGAATTTTTAACTGGTTATTCTGCTCTTCAGTTATTCCCACCCACCGCCCTGTTTTGTTTTGGTGTTAATCTTAGTGGCATTGAAACTGCCCGCCTCAGCCTGCCTCTGGGCCCATCTCATTTGCTCACTCAACTGAGTGCAGTGAGATCATATTCTGATTTCAGGCACTCCTACTGTGTACAAAGAGAGCATCTGGGAAATAGAAAAAAAAAAAAAATTAAGCTTATTTCCTGCCTTTCTTGTTAAGTGGTACAGACTATTTGTAGGCTTCTGAGCCCCCAAGCCCTTCTGTGTTTGAGGGAAGCCTTCTAGCTTGTTTTTTTTTTTTCTTGTAACTAGCCAGTTTTCTAGTTTCAGCACTCAAATCTGTTTCTTTGATCTCAGCACTTGTTCAGAAAAAAAAAAAAAAAAAAAAAAAATTTCATCTGCTTTTACTGTACTTGTGTTTTTACCTACTTTTTACTTTTGCATCATCTTAAAATACTCAATTGTATTTATTACTGCTTGGTGTAACTCATTCTAAGCCTTTTGGTTTAAACACTTGGGCTTCGGACCAGTTAGTTGTTTTGCACTGAGAGGTTTGTGGTTTGCACTGTTGTGGCAGAACAGGTAGCTTACATCCTTCTAGGTTGAGAACTGCTGATTGAGGGCTCAGTGTCTGTTATTCTAAAAGTGTATTAATTCTGGTTTAAGCACTTGGGCTTTCAAGCCAGTTATTTTACATTAAGAGGGTTCGTGGTCTGCACTCTTGTGGGAGGAGAGGCTGGACTCTGCCCTTCTGAGCTGGGAATTTCTGGTTAAAGGCTTATAGTGCATGCATATCTGAACTGTTTCTTACTGAAGTTGGTGCCTTGTTTGCTGTGGCATAGACTGGATTCGGGCCTGCTGGATCTAGCTTTGTTTGTGTAACTTGAGCACTAATCCAGACATTCTCTAAAGTATTCAATGGTATTTATTACTGCTTGGTTGTAACTTGATTAAAGTGTAGCTATCATTCAAGTCTTTTGGATTAAGCACTAGGGCTTCAGACCAGTTGTTTTACATTAGGAAGGTTTGTGGCAAGCACTGTGGTGGCAGGACAGGTAGCTTTCATCCTTCTAAGTTGGGAACTGCTGATTGAGAGCCCAGTGTCCAAGTGTATTAGTTCTGGTTTAGGCACTTGGGCTTCAGGCCAGTTATTTTACATTAAGAAGGTTCGTGGACTGCACTCTTGTGGGAGAAGAGGCTGGACTCTGCCCTTCTGAGCTGGGAATTTTCTGGTTAAAGGTTTATAGTGCCTGAATATTTGAACTGTATCTTACTGAAATTGGTTCACCTTGTTTGCTCTATCATAGACTAGATCCAGGCCTACTGAATCTAGCTTTGTTTATATACTTGTTGTTTGTTTGCTTGTTATTTCCCTGGAAGCTAATTCACCTAATACGCAACTTCTCAGCGCTTCTGTGGATCACTAGTGATATCTGCATTGCTTACTGTACTTATTTCCTTGTTTCACTTGAAAGAAAGTTACTGTTTGTCGTTTTGCATTTAGTTACTTGTATCACATTGCACTCAAGTTACCTGGCACTTGCTCACTAAAGCAATTATATAAGTCAGCACTAAAAATTAAAAGCACTACACCCTCACTCCCCACTGGCCCTTGTTTTCAATTAAGGATTTCCCAATATTATTCTAGCATGTCCAAAGGTCAGTTGTCAATCTCCTCTCGGTCCAGCTGGTGAATCTGGGAATCTTGAGGCAATGTTATAACTGCCTCATGTACACAGACAACCCTCTCCTCCTCCCACATAACACAAATACTTGAGAGATGCAGCTATTTAGCCAAACTGGAGGCTGAGCTCTCTCAACTCAGGACTGGCAAGACCAGACAGGAGGAGAAGGCAACTACACACACCACAAAACCAGCCTCACATAATGCTACCACTCCACTGAATCAAACACATAAACACACAAAGACATACTCGAGGCTCTGAGTAAAATTTACCTAAACAGCAGAGGCCTCCAAAGCAGACACCCAAACAACTGCTACCTCAAGACACCCCAAAAGCAACACATAAACCACAAAAGCAGTGTGCAAAGCAGTCACAGCCCTTAAGGCCAAATACAACACCAAACATACTTGTCATAGGTGACTCCATAGTCAGACACACTGGCGTCCCACTCACCAGGCTGAACAACGAGAGGGTCACAGCAACCCGCCTATCGGGCGCTAGAATCCGCCACATAACACAAGCACTCGGGTCACTCCACAGCAAGTACAAATATGACACAGTCATTGTCCATGCTGGTGTGAACGACCTGAGACGTACCTCCCTGGACTGCATGAAAAGAGACATAGACGAGCTCTCTGATTATGTAGCCCAGGCAGGTATGACCCTAACCCTGAGCAGTATCCTTCCTTCACCAAGAATGATGCCACAATATAGAGACAAGATGATCAGCTTTAACAATTGGCTTAATGTCTGGTGTCATTCAAAGGGGATCCAGTGTCTGTCTGCCTGGGATGACATGCTTGACAAGCCACGCTGCTTCGCAAGGGACGGCTTGCACCTGTCACCCCTGGGATTCCGGATATTGGCTAAGGCTCTTGCCACCCCATAGTGCCTTTTTAGGCAAGGCTCAAATTCTAAACCTACCACCCTAGAAAACAAAAATGGGAAGAAATTGAGGGTAATGCTGCTCAATGCCAGAAGTCTAAATCTCAAAATGCACGCACTCGAGGCCCTTCTCAGTATGGAGAACATCGATGTCTGTGCTGTAACTGAAACCTGGTTCAAGGCTCCTGAGAGCACCCGGCACTATTAGGTTTTACCTCATATCATGCGTTCCGCCCCAAAACCCGGACCACTCCACAAAAGGAGGGTGTATCCATATTCATAAAGGATACTCACACCTCCAGGTTGGTGGCAACGCATGAAGCTTCGAAACCATCCAGGTGCAACTAACAATAGGCAAAACTGCTCTACAAATTGTAGCATGCTACAGGCCACCCTCTCAAACTCAGGAACCCCACACAGCCTTCCTGAAGACACTGGAGGGTATAAATGTATCTCCAAACACCATCATATTGGGTGACTTCAACTACCCGAATATAGACTGGGAACATTACTCAAGCCCTAACTTTCTAGCCCAACGGTTCCTGGAGTTCATAAATTCAAATGCCATGGAACAGCTAGTCACTGTTCCCATGAGAGGAGAAAATATACTAGATCTCATTGTCACAAACATGGGGACAAAATGCTCCACACCGGAAGTATATCCCTCATTGGTGAGATCTGATCATAAACTAATCTCACTGGAAATCCACATCCCGCCCCACCCCAAACAAAAAGACCATAGTGAAGAACTTCTCTAAAGCAAACTTCACACTACTCAAGACTGGTGTGGTATCCTTCAAGGCCCTTGAGTCAGAGGAAACCACAACCCAAGCTGGAAGCCCTTACAAATGCCTTCTATGAACACCTCCAGGACTGCATGGATCAGGCAATCCCAAATAAAACCAAGACTCTTTCCACAAAGGGCAAACGTCCAGTCTGGTGGACCCCAGCCATTAACAAACTTTACAATAAGAGGAGAAAGCTATTACATGATAGAACAAAATCCATAAAAGGGAAGTCACCCCTGATCATTATTAGTAAAAAATTACGAGCACTCATAAAATCAACTAAGGCCAATTTTGAGAGAAAAATTGCCATGGATTCAAAGGACAATCATAAGGCCTTTTTCAGCTATGTTAGGAACCTGGGTGGAAACTCACAGATATGCTCAGAATTAGTCCAAAATGATACAAAAATCACTGAACCCACAGACATTGCCAACATACTGGCAGACAGGTTCAGTGCAAACTTCACCCCTCTCCCCTAAAGGAGAGATAACTATCCCAGCCGAGTGTAGCCTCCCGGACATCTCAAATGCGCAGGTGAAAGCTGCTCTCTCTAAAGCTAAAAACACAGCATCAATGGGACCGGATGGTGTCCCCGGCTGTGTGCTACACGAGCTAAATGAGGAATTAAACCCGC
Source organism: Protopterus annectens (assembly GCF_019279795.1). Classification (NCBI taxonomy): domain Eukaryota; kingdom Metazoa; phylum Chordata; order Ceratodontiformes; family Protopteridae; genus Protopterus; species Protopterus annectens. Next base: position 1,717,180,575 of record NC_056737.1, read on the forward strand.
ACATAAGGCAGCTGTTTAATCTCAGCCTTACCACAGGATACGTGCCCAAGGGGTGGCGTACGGCAACTGTGGTCCCACTCCACAAAGGTGGCCTCTACGGACCCTGGTAATTACCGCCCCATAAGCTTAACAAGTCTAGTCTGCAAAGCTATGGAGAGGATCATAATGGAGCTCATAAACAAAGATATAGGGGACTTGCAGACATTGGACCCGACCCAGTTTGGCTTTGTCAAGGGAAGATCATGCCTTTTGAACTTGGTCGACTTCTTCGAAATAGTCACCAAGGCCATTGATGAGGGAAAGGCAGTCCATACAGCCTACCTTGACCTTGCAAAGGCTTTCGACACAATACCCCACTGGTATTGTAGAAAAACTTACCAGCTTAAATGTAAACCCATATGTCACAAGATGGGTTGCAAACTGGCTTAAGGACAGAACCCACAGGGTTAGAGTTGCTGGCGCTGTGTCAGACTCCAAGCCGGTCACAAGTGGTGTCCCACAGGGCTCGGTCCTTGGCCCCTATTGTTTGGCATCTACTTCTCAGAAGTACAGGCCAACATGGGAGGACTTTGGCTGACAAAGTTTGCAGATGACTGCAAACTGGGCCATAGTGGAAAGTGCATCGGACACTGATATCCTTCAGAAGGGACTCACGGAAACAGATAGCTGGTGCCAGAGCCATGGCCTGAAGTTAAACGCCAAAAATGTATAGTCATACCCTTCGGGAAAAACAAGGTAACCCCAAGCTACCATATAGGTGGCAATCCACTAAGCACAGAAGAGGTTATCAGGGACCTGGGGACCCAGGTTGACAGTGGCCTTTCTTTTGACACTCACATTGCTAAAGTGGTTAGAAAGACCTTCTACATTGCCCACCTGATCATGAAGGGATTCACATCCAGATCTAGTGAGGTCATTGTTCCCTGTACTCTTCACTTATCAGACCAATGATCGAGTACAATGCCCCATTCGGGATGTATCTCACCCGACATCTGCAGCAATTGGAGAGGCCCCAAAAGTTCCTCACCAAAAGGATAAAGGGACTCCAAAATCTGTCATATGCTGCCAGATTGAAGAAACTCCAGCTCTATTCAGTCGCATACCGTCTGCTCAGAGGTGACATGTGCCTGACATACAAGGCCATGTCCAACCCGGAATTAATGGACATGCTCCACCTCAAAAATCCAAATCCACCAAAACCACTAGAGCAAGCGACTTAAACCTTAGCACGGATATAAATAGGACGTGCTGGAGGGATAGATTTATCACTCAGAGACTCCCTATGCTGTGGAATAAAATCCCGGTCCATGTGAGGCAGAGCACCTCGCTGACTCTGTTCAAGAGAAATCTAGACCTGTGGATGGGAGATCGTAGGTTTACCCCGGGAATCATCTCTGGGTCACTGCTGGACAGAGGCACAACAAACTAATGGGCACAGTATTTTTTCATATAAGGGGTGGCGTAAGCCACAATAATTTGGGCTAGGCTTATAAATGCCTTAGGGCAGATAGCCTAGTATAAACCTATGAACCTATGAACCTATAAAAGACTATAAAGATTATATACTTTCAGAAGTGCAACATTTTTTAGAAATAAATAATACTCCTGAAGTCTCCGTTGTTTATGTTTGGGATGCTTTAAAATCATATCTATATGGACAAAGTATCAGATGGTATAATAATAAAAGGAAATCTTGGGATAAGGAATTATTAGATATTCAAAGTAAACTAGACTCTTATAAGCATAATAATAAAGAAAATATTATGGACAAAAAAGTCATTGAAGAAATAAACAAACTAAATGAGAAATACAAAGAAATTTTAACTCATGAAGTTAAAATAACTTTAGAGAAATACAAGTTTTTGTCTTACTCAATAAGTCCCAAATACTTACATAGACTTAAAAATAAAACAAAAAGGTTGAATAAGCAAAATCATATCAAAGAAATTTTCTCTCTAAGGAAAAAGAAGAATGTTTCTAGTCTACCAGAAATATTAGATGAATTTAGAAATCACTTTCACAAAATTAATCATAATAACATTAACATGGAACCTAAAGATAAAATAAAGGAATTTATAACTACAAACATGAATAAAAAACTTAATAAACAACAGGCTAAACTATTGGATAAAAGTTTTTCATATACAGAGGTTGTTACACAAATAAACAAGCTTAAATCAAACAAAGCACCAGGTAATGATGGTATTATACCAGAGATATATAAAATTCTTTCTAAAAGTACATACTCATTAATACATAAGGTTTTTATTTTGGCCCAAAATGAGCTAATAACTCCCCCATCTTGGCAATACACATTTATTTCGCCAATTTTAAAACCCAATAAAGATCCAGCTAGATGCACTTCATATCGACCCATTTCATTACTTAATGTTGATTATAAAATGTTTATGAGTATTTTTGCTGATAGATTGAAGACAATCATCCCAGGCATTATAGATATAGATCAGACAGGCTTCATTGTAAATAGAAACACTTTTGATAATATAAGGAGAACTCTAACATTAATTGATTTTGCAAATAGGAGAAAGAAAGATTTAACACTTATTAGTCTCGACATAAGTTCAGCATTTGATTCAGTAAGTTGGGACTACTTGTTTATCTTACTGAAGTGCACAAACTTTTCAGATGCATTTGTAAATCTGATTGAACATTTATATAAAGGAGCATTGGCTTACATTAAGATAGGAACATATGTCTCACAAAAATACCCATTTTAAAGGTACAAAACAAGGGTGTCCACTCTCTCCATTATTATTTACTTTAATAATGGAGCCTTGGGCTAATCTGATCAGAAACAGTACTGATATAGAGGGATTTGAAATAGATGAAAATACAACATCTAAAATTCAACTTTTTGCAGATGATGTTTTAATTACATCAGCAGGATCTAATTCTTCTATGCAGTCCCTATTTGATAAATTGATGAATTTTAAAAATATTTCTGGTTTAATATTCAATGAAGAAAAAACTAAAATACTACCTATATATATATATATATATATATATATATATATATATATATATATATATATATATATACACTAAACAATGTTCTCATTAGTGATTTTAGTAAATATATTCCCAATTCAGGTCAGATAACTTATCTAGGTATAATATTAACTAAAGATAGCAAATCTATTATACATAATAATTATAATACCTGTCTTCTTAATATACAAAATCTTTTCAATACCTGGAATAATATGTTTTTTACTATGGAAGAGAGACTTACAATTATTAAAATGATAATATAACCCAAGATATTATACTTAATACAATCAATAATACTCCCACCTACAAAAATAATTATCAAGAAATTGAATACACTAATGTTAAATTTCCTATGGGCACCTAATAGACCTAGGATTGCATTAAAGAAACATACTAATAGCTGGTCTCAAGGGGGCATTTCTTTTCCAGACTTTAACTTATATACTATCTCTTCTATTATAAAAGTTATTACTTTGTTAATAGATCAGTCATATGTTGCAAAATGGAAAGATTACTGGGAACTAATTAGTATTCACTTCATGAAAATCTCTTTAACACATAAAAATATGATTGTAAATAACTCCATGCTATGGTTACTAAAAGAATTTTGTACATCACCTATTACACCAGAATATATAGTTAGTTATCCATTAAACATTATTATTAGTTATCATAATTTTATATTCATGCATCCTAAGTATAAGAAATGGAATTTTATTATATTTCCTATAATGTATACACGAGGTATGCTTTTGTCATCCACTTCTGAAAGAACTCATTTAGTCACAGAAAATGATCTAAAGTACTGGTATCAGTTGCTATCTGATAATAAAGTTAAAAATTTAGACTTCTTAAAACAAGAATTTGATCTGAGAGAAACTTGTTGGTTAGAAGTTCAGACCTTTAGACATCTCATTAATAAAATTGATTTAATGTCTATAACAGTTAAAGAATCTATTCCAACACTGATTGATTACTTGATATTAAATTTACAACATAAAGTTTCTGATAAAGGTAAGCTTTCATACATACATAAAATTATTAGAGAAGAAACTTATTACAATGTAGATACCTATTGGAACTATTTCACTTCAATTAATGGTGAATTACCAAATCAACAAGATAAACAATATATATTGGAATCTGCCTATAAAACTACTTCTTCCATTATCTGGAGACTTTTTACTTGGAAATTTTTACATAGATCCTTTTATATACCTTTGATGATGAATAAAATAAATAATAAAGACAAACTATGTAAAAGATGTAATGTAGAAATTAATGCTGATTGGGCACATATGTTTTATGACTGTATAAAATTGAAAGAATATTGGAAGTCAATCAATGATTTTTTGCAGGCTCTTTTTACAGATAATTTCATTATTTCTAAATCTCTTATATTATTCAACACTCCTGTACCTCAAAGTGTTAAAAAGGTTAAGCTTCCCTTGTTATGGTCTATTCTAGCAGTGGCTAGAAAAATAATAACCAAAAATTGGATTTCAGATACACCTCCTTCGTTTAATGAATTTAAAAATGTTATGACTGTAGTGTGCCATATGGAATTGATGACAATAAAATCAAGAACTACTAGAAAAACATCTTACTATATTATATGGGATACTTTACAAAATTTGTTAAAAAAATCTTAACTTCAATAGCATGGTATTTTAGTTTAATTAATTGATTTGATTGTAGTGGATGTCTTTGCAAATATTTTGGTTATTTTATTGAATGTTATAACCATTTCCATTTTAATTACTTGTATAAAATTGTTATGATATTTATTTTGTATGTTAAAAACAATAAACTTGTTTTAAAAAAAATATTTACATAGAAGCAAGTATACTTATTACAGCAATCATCACAAGGTTTACACAAAGGAAATTACATGAGTACATAATAGTTTGAAAAAATATTTACAATGAGTAATTTGGAGAGCAACGTTTACAATGATAGTGAGGTGTTTAGTAATTGTTGAACAAACAGTAGCTGTGATACAAGTATTCGCCTAACAAATACATATACAGACAGCACATTTATCACTGCTGATATGTGAAGAGGGCTTTGAGTAGTGGTCTGGCATATTTCAAATGATATATGTGTGCACGGTTATTTCATCTTTTTCCATAATCAGTTAAAACTAGTAGAGGCAAAAAAAAGATGCTACATAATGTCATATAAATCAAGTGTAAAAAAGTAAAACAAGAGGGTCTGGGGAAAATATAACATTCAGGAAATATAAGGGAATATAGAATGAAGAGAAAAGAGAAGTGTGCCAGTTAAAGCACAAGGAAGCAGGAATGGTAGACAAAATAACAAAGATCTGAACCAAGAAGAAAGGCAGTCAATAAAGCTCAGGAAAAAAAATGGCAATGTTTTACAGAACATATATTTTATCCAAAGAGAATGAAAAGGGTCAATCCCAACCATTGGATGACAAGAGAAATATACCAGGCCACTACCCAAAGAGAAACGAGTCGAACATAAATGATATGTCACAAGATCATCCTAAGGGCAGTCCTGTAGTGAGTGCTATTAGGAATTACTGCAAAGATAACTAGCACTCCCAGGAGTAATTTCCTTACCCAAAGACAAAGGTCACGATTCCAGAATGCTAAGATGTTTAGGTGTGATATCAGTAACTGCACAGGTTATGCAGCTTATTCAATATCAGCCTCTCTGGAGGTTGACCATAAGAAGTTGTTATCACTAAAGGAGACATGAGCTGTATTTGCCAAAGATTAGATTTTCAAACTATCACCTCTGTCCTTACTGTAGGGCATCCTGTGAACCCACTCTCCAGTCTTGTGGACCGATTAACATTATTTACATTTGGAGCTGTTACTTTACTACAGGTTAATCAACAGTTAGGAAGATTCATCAGTCATGGATAACCGCAGTTAGATGGTCTTTTTTCTAAGTTCATTAGGGCTTGAAATACTTTTATCAGTAATTGACTTCACTCAGGTGAATTTCCTACATTATGGAGATCATGTACAGCTATTTTCATTCCTAATGGTGGTCCTACATAACTCATTGAGCTTTATAGTGCCCCATGTTTCTAATATCCATCTATCCCAAATTCTTGAGAAATCTGTCCCAACTTGATATAACTAAATAACAAATTACCACAATAAAACAATGACAGAACCATGTAAAAAGACTAATACCGAGTGTGTTCATCTCATATAAAAACAGTTAAACTTCTTTACATGAGCAAGACTTTGTTTTACAGTCTCAAGTCATCTCAAACAACATCTTAAGGACTTTGATCTAATTTCTGACAAACAACATGGCTTCAGAAAGGGTCACAGTTGCTACTGTCCTTCTAACAGAGATATGGAGCTTGGTCTACTTAACTAGTACTGTGTACCTCATAAGGGCTAGCATGGTGAGCTGATGATACTGACTAACAAACTAGTTACAAGATTATTTGGAGAAAAGAACATGCAGGGTAAAAGTGGGTGACTCCATTGCTTTACCACTTCCTGTAAAATCTTGAGCTCAACAAAATTCAAAACAATTATATTGTGGTATGGGTGTGATCAGTCTTAGGATTTTGCTGAGTATGTCTGCAGGACAACATCTAAAACTGAAGCCCTATTACCTACCTGTAATACACTGTCTAACTCTTTAACCAGTAACTTGTACTTGTACCTAAACCACTGTGTCTTTAACTGACTTGGATCTGTTCCACTGTACCTCCTACTTTTCTAAATGTGGCTTTATTGATTTCCATGGAATTTCTCCCAATATTCCTCCACTGAAAATGGGTCCAACACAGTCAAATTATCCAAGTCAACAAAGAAAATTAATTAATGAATGAGTGATTTAATTAATTAATTAACAGCTCAAGGAAAATATTAGGGTACAACCCAATACCCTAATAATGGGCCATTTCAACTACCCCACCATTAACTGGGAAAACTACTCATGTACCAACTCTTTTGCTCAATGTTTTCTGGAATTCATAAATTGCAATGCCTTGGATCAACTTATCTACACCCCCACCAGGGGCAGCAATATCCTAGACCTGGTCATTACCAACATGGGCAACTGGTGTTCCACACCAGAGGTCAATTCCTCGTTGGTCAGATCTGACCACAAGCTAATCAGCCTAGACATCCACATCCCGCTCCCACCCCCCATTAGGGAAACCACCATAAAAAATTTCTCCAATGCCAACTTCACGCTTTTTAAGACAGATGTGGCAAACTTCATAACACCCATGCAGACGGACAATAGAGGTACGACTGCTGAATCCTACACAAATGCACTTTATAAGCACTTACATGAATGCATGGATCGTGCTATCCCTACCAGAACCAAGATGCTATCCTCCAAAAAAAGGAAGCCAATCTTGTGGTCCCTGCCATAAACAAACTCTACAACAGAAGAAAGAAACTGTTGCAAAAAAGAGTAAAATCCCATGACTGGAAGAACTCCCTGGTCAGCCTCAATAAGAAGCTGAGCTGAGATCCCTCATAAAATACTCCAAAGCTAGTTATGAAAACAAAATCCCCACTGATTCTAAAGACAACCACAAAGCATTCTATAGCTATGTCAAGAATCTCAATGGCAACACTCAGATCTGCTCTGAGTTACAGCACAATGGCACTAAATATACAGAACCAACTGATATTGCCAACATCCTGGCAGATAGGCTCAGTGCTAACTTTACCCCCCCGACCCCCTAAAGGGCCCATCTCTATACCAGAAGAATGCAAAGTTCCTGTAATCAGGGCTGCACAGGTAAATACCACACTCTCCAAAGCCAAGAACACAGCATCCATGGGACCTGACAACATCGCAGGCTGTGTTCTACATGAACTACAAAATGAACTGGCACCCCACCTAAGCACCATGTTCAGTCATAGCCTCACCTCAGGGTTTGTGCCCACTGAATAGCACACAGTGATGGTTATCTCACTCCACAAAGGGGGAGCCACCACGGACCCTGTAAACTACCACCCCATTTGCCTAACAAGCTTGGTCTGCAAGGCCATGGAACATATCATCATGGAACTTATAAACAAAGACATTGGTAATCTCCAAACTCTGGACCCCACCCAGTTCGGGTTTGTAAAAGGCAGATTATGTCTCCTAAACCTGACTGACTTCTTTGAAGCAGTCACCAAAGCCGTAGATGAGGGTAAGGTGGTTCACACAGCCTATCTAGATCTCACCAAGGCTTTTGACACTTTTGCTTTTGCCAGAGATGGTCTGCATCTGTCACCCCTGGATTCAGGTTACTGGCTAAAGCTCTTTCCACCCCTATAGTGCCTTTTTTATGCAAGGTTTAAAGGACAAAACCACCACCATAACAGATACAAGCATGCAAAATCTGAAGGTAATGCTACTCAATGCTAGAAGTCTAAACCTCAAATGCACTCTCTCGAGGCACTCCTAAAAATGGAGAACATCGATATCTGTGCAGTAACTGAGACCTGGTTCAAGGCTCCAGAGAGCACCCCTGCAATACCAGACTACAACACTTACCACACTTTTTGGCCACCAAACCAAGACCAAAACACTAAAGGTGCAGGAGTATCCATATTCACCAAGGATATTCACACCTCCAGGCTAGTTGCCCAACACAATGCATCTGAAATTCTCCACGTGCAACTAATGCTATATAAGACTGCAATCCAAATTGTAGCTTGCTACAGATCCCCCACCATGCCCCAAGATTCTCACTACACCTTTCTAAACATACTAGAAAATATTAAGATACAACCAAACAATCTAATACAGGGTAATTTAAACTACCCTGCCATTAACTGGGAAAACTACTCGGGTACCAACACCTTTTCCCAGCAGTTCTTGGAATTCATAAATTCCAACACCCTGGATCAACTAATCCATTGTCCCACCAGGAGCTCCAATATCCTAGACCTGGTCATTTCCAACATGGGAGATGGATGCTCCACACCAGTGGTCACCCCCTCATTGGTCAGTTCTGACCATAAGCAAATCACCCTTGACATCCACCGCCCACCCCCATCCCCCAGTAAGGAAACCTCTGTTAAAAACTTCTCCAAAGCGAACTTTATGATACTCAAGTCAGAAGTGACAAACTTCATGACACCCATGCAGATGGGAGCTGAAACTTCGACTGCTGAATCCTACACTAAGACACTGTACAAGCACATCCACTCGTGCTTGAATCACGCCATCCCAAATAGAACCAAGATGCTCTCCTCCAAAAAAAAGAAGCCAATCTGGTGGTCCCCTGCCATAAACAAACTATACAACAGAAGAAAGAAATTGTTGCAAAAAAGAGGAAAATCCCAGGATGCAAAAAACTCCCTTACTAGCCTCAGTAAGAAGCTGAGATCCCTCATAAAATCCTCCAAAGCTAGTTACGAAAATAAAATTGCCAAAGATTCCAAAGACAACCACAAGGCATTCTACAGTTATGTCAAGAATCTAAATGGCAATGCTCAGATATGCTCTGAGCTACAACAGAATGGCATTAAATATATTGATCTCAAGGATATTGCCAATATCCTGTCAGATCAATTTAGTGCCAACTTCACTACCCTCTCACCCCCTAAAGGGCCCATCTCAATACCAAAAGATTGCCAAATTCCGGTAATCATGGCCACACAGGTAGAAACCGCACTCTCCAAAGCTAAGAATACAGCATCCATGGGACCAGATGACATCTCAGGCTGTGTACTACATGAACTACAAAATGAACTGGCACCTCACCTAAGTGTCATGTTTAATCGGATCACCTTCGATTTACCGAAATGCCAAACCGCCGAAACACAAATCACCGACACCAAAAGACCGACAACAAAAAATACCGACAACGCAAAACACCGAACACCATTACACCGACACACTACACATAAACAACACAGTACACTACATGACATATCCACTAGCCCTAACCCAAACCCTAACCCTAAGGTCCGACACTACCGCACACTTACCCTACCTGCACCCTAACCCTAACTCACTTACCCACCCCTAACCCCAAGGTCCGACACTACTGCACACTTACCCTACCTGCACCCTAACCCTAACTCACTTACCCACCCCTAACCCCAAGGTCCGACACTACCGCACACTCACCCTACCTGCACCCTAACCCTAACTCACTTAACCCACCCTAAAACATAAACCCGTCATTAACACACACTTACATTACCCAAACCCTAACTCCGACACTACCGCACACTCACCTTTCACACACCCTAACCCTACATCCCTCACTATTGCACACTTACCTGTTCGCTCCCTAATCCTAAATCCCTCACTATCGCATACTTACCAAGTCGCGCTTACACATTCCCCTTGTCGGTCTTCCGGCTGTCGGGATTCCAGCATGTCGGTCAACTGCGTTGTCGGTCCGTTCGTGTTCCTCTTCCACGTGTAGGCGAATCGGCGTTTCGGTCAACTGAAGGTGATCCATTTAATCATAGCCTCACCTCAAGCTTCGTGCCCACTGAGTGGCGCACAGCTACAGTTATCCCACTCCACAAAGGGGGATCCACCTTGGATCCCAGGAACTACCATCCCATCAGTCTGAAAAGCCTGATCTGCAAGGGCATGGAACGCATTATTATGGAACTTATAAACAAAGACATTGGCAACCTTCAAACACTGGACCCCACCCAGTTTGGGTTCATGAAGGGCCGATCTTGTTTCTTGAACCTGATTGACTTCTTCGAATCAGTCTCCGGAGTTATAGACAAGGGTAAGGCGGTCCACACAGCCTATCTGGACCTCACCAAGACCTTTGACACTATCTCCCACTCTGGAGTCATTGATAAACTTACTAAGCTGGGCATAAATCCCTATGTCACTCGATGGGTTGCCAACTGGCTTACTGACAGAACCCAGACTGGGTTGCCAACTGGCTTACTGACAGAACCCAGACTGCAAAAGTAGCCATCTCCAAATCCAGCTCCAGACAAGTGACAAATGAAGTACCTCAGGGTTCAGTCCTGGAACCGCTCTTGTTTGGCATCTACTTCTCTGAAGTACAGGCCAACACTAAGGGACTCTGGCTAACAAAGTTTGCATGACTGCAAAACTGGCAGCCTTTATTGAATCCCCAAATTATGTGGATATTCTACAAAAGGGCCTTACAGAAACAGATGCTTGGTGCCAGAACCATGGGATCAAGCTTAATGTCAGGAAATGTATAGTTATCCCCTTTGGGAAAAAACATGTACCCATGAATTACCACATAGGTGGCAGTACACTAAACACCGAAAGTGTGATGAGAGACTTAGGGACACAGGTGGACAGTGGTTTCACCTTGGATAACCACATCACCACAGCAGTCAGGAAATCCTTCTGTGTGGCACACCTCATCACTAAGGGCTTTTCATCCAGGAAAAAGGTGGTCATTGTCCCACTGTACTCATCCCTCATTAGACCCATTATAGAGTACAACGCCCCATTTGGTATGTACCTCACAAGACATCTGCAACAGCTGGAAAGGCCACAGAAATACCTCACTAAAAGAATCACAGGCCTAAAGCAGATGCCCTATGCTGACCATCTAAAAAACTCCATCTATACTCTGTGGCATATCGTCTACTCAGAGGTGATCTCTGTTTAACATACAAGGCCATGTCAAACCCTGAGCTGTTGGACATGCTCCATTTAAAGAAATCCCAATCCCTCAGAGCCACATGCTCCAGGGATCTAAACCTTGTCATCACAATGAACAAAACATGCTGAAGGGATAGGTTCCTGACCCAGAGACTCCCCATACTCTGGAATAGACTGCCCATACATGTCAAGCAGAGCGCCTCTTTGGCCCTCTTCAAAAGGAACCTTGATGACTGGATGGGAGATAGGAAATTCACCCCCGGGATCATGTCAGTTGCCCTGCTAGACAGGGGTCCAGGGAAGTAAATATTGTGGGAAGAAATATCCAGGGAATTATTATGGCTAGGCTTGTATAGACCCTAGGGCAGATAGCCTAGTACCAACCTATGAAACTATGAACTCCATCCCCCATTCTGGAATTATAGATAAACCCACTAAACTAGGTATAAATCCCTATGTCACAAGATGGGTTGCCAATTGGCTCACTGACAGAACCCATACTGTGAAAGTAGCAGACTCCAAATCCAACTTCAGACCAGTGACAAGTGGAGTACCATAGGGTTCAGTCCTGGGTCCTCTCCTGCTTGGTATCTACTTTTCTGAAGTACAGGCTAACACAGAAGGTCTTTGGCTAATGAAGTTCACAGATGACTGCAAACTAGGAGCCATAATTGAAACTTCTAACAATGTGGACATCCTACAAAAGGGCCTCACTGAGACAGATGCCTGGTGTCAAAGCCATGGCCTCAAGCTCAATGCCACAAAGTGCATTGTCATCCCCTTTGGTAAAAACTCTGTACCCATGAGCTACCACATAGGTGGTAGTCTACTTAACACCAAAAGTGTGATAAGAGACCTTGGGACACAGGTGGACAGTAATCTCTCCTTTGATAATCACATCACCACAGTAGTCAGGAAATCCTTCTACGTGGCACACCTCATCACAAAAGGTTTCTCATCCAGGAAAAAAGAGGTCATTGTTCCCCTCTACTCATCACTCATTAGACCCATCATAGAGTATAACGCCCCTTTTGGTATGTACCTCACAAGACATCTACAGCAACTGGAAAGGCTGCAGAAATACCTCACAAAGAGGATTACTGGCCTCAAACAGATACCCTACGCAGACTGTCTCAAAAAAAACTCCAGCTTTACTCCATTGCATATCATATATCACCTACTCAGAGGTGATCTCTGCCTAACAGACAAAGCTATGTCAAACCCAGAGCTGTTGGACATGCTCCACTTAAAGAAATCCCAATCTCTCCGAGCTACACACTCTGGGGACCTAAACCTTGTCACCACAATTAACATAACATGCTGGAGGGATAGATTCCTGTCCCAGAGACTTCCCATACTCTGGAACAAACTACCTATCTATATCAAACAAAGCTCCTCATTAGCACTCTTCAAAAAAAAATCTTGATGATTGGATGGGAAATAGGAAATTCACCCCAGCGATCACCTCTGTGGCTCTGCTCGACAGGGGCACAGGAAAATACTTTTCTTGGGTGGTGAAAGCCAGGGTGCCAATAGCCTAGTACTTACCTATGAACCTATGAAGGGAAATACACTCTTGGTAAGAAAGTTTTTATTCCTAGAAACATGAACTGCCTCTGGTTGTAATACCATCCCTCCTGCCAGCTCTTCGAGTGGCACTACATAAATGATGCCATTTCATTACCAGTTCTCAGAGAAGACATCATCCCTAACTTATTCTTCTGTTATTTTCAAACTGTTGCATCTAAGCCATTGTCCTGTGCTTCAAAGAGCATTTCACACAGACAACCACCTACTACTACCATCTAGGAACACAATTTGCGAGAGATGCAATTACATTAGGAACCTAGAGTCCATGCTCTCTCCCTCACAAGCCAGTCTTGCACTGAAAAGATTGTCAACACAATCACTACACCTCAAACACTACCCACACCTACACAACACACACCTGCATATGTGGAGGTCCTCGACAAAATCATACCCAAACAAAGGAGACCTCCATGGCAAAAACACATGCGATCTCCATGGTCTTCCAAGCAATCTCCATGGTCCTCCACATGACATACCATGCATAGTTCACACAACTGTGTCTCACAACCAATAAGGCTTAACCATAAACCCAACATATTAGTCATAGGAGACTCCATTGTGAGACACACAGATGTGCTTCTCACCAGGCTGGATAAGGAGAAAGTCACAGTTAATTGTCTGTCAGGGGTCAGAATCCAACATATCGCATACGCACTCAAGTCTCTCAACAACAGGTACTGTTATGACTCTGTCATAGTCCATATTGGTGTGAATGACTTGAGACATACCTCCCTGGACTATATGAAGAGAGACATGATTGAACTCACTGAATATGTGTCCCAGGCAGGTATGTCCCTAGCCTTAAGCAGCATTCTACCATCACCCAGAATGATGCCTCAATACAAACAGAAAATGACTGACTTTAACAATTGGCTTGGTTTCTGGTGTCATTCCAGGGGGATCCAGTACCTAACAGCCTGGGAAGATATGATTGAGAGACCAGAGATGGCCTGCATCTGTCTCACTTGGGCTTCTGGCAAAGGCACTTGCCTCCCCCATAGTGGCTTTTTTAGAAAAAGTGATGAGGTGAAAACTACCAACATAAAAATTTCAATAAAACCCAAATTAAAGGTCATGCTGCTAAACCCTAGGAGTCTAAACATGAAGCTGCACTCATTGCAAGCATTCTTAACCCTGGAAAATTCTGAAATCTGCGCAGTCACAGGAACCTGGATCAAAGCTACGGAGAGCACCCCAGTCATACCTGATTACTCATCCTATCATACATTCAGACCCCAAACTGTGGGTAGTAAACCCAAAGGAGGTGGAGTTTCAATATATATTAAAGACATACACACCTCCAGGCTGGTCAGACAGTATGATGCACAGGAGACACTCCAGGTGCAGTGAACCATTGACAAGACCCCTATACAAATCATAGCTAGCTACCAGCCCCCAAATCTGACACAAGATGCCCAAACTGCCTAGTTAGACTTCTTCAATCTTGGGTGACTTTAACTACCCAAACATAGACTGGAGGAAGTGCTCATGCCAGAACACAAATGCCCAAAGATTCCTCGATTTTGCCAATGCAAATGCTTTGAAACAGCTAGCTGATACTCCTACAAGAGGTGATAATATCTTGGACTTGGTATTAACCAACATGAGTAACCACTGCAGCATCCCTGCAGTATCATCCTCCCTTGTAATAACTGACTATAAAGCGGTCATGTTCAAAGCCACTGTCTCCCCTGACCCCCCTCTAGCTAGATTCAAACAAAAAAACTTCTCCAAAGCTGATTACAGTCTCCTGAGGGATGGTATAAACAGCTTCTCAGCCCCCTCCTCTTCTCAAGGAATTGGTACCAGTATCCAAAACTATGCCAAATTACTATATGAACATTTATATAGATGCAAGGAATCAGGAATACCTGACAGGACAAAATCATCCTCCACAAGGAAGAGTAAATGTGTCTGGTGGACATCTGCAATAAATAAACTCTATAGAAAAAGAAACAAATTGCTGTCCAGGACCAAGAAGGAGCAGGTGCCCAATTAGAAGCAATCTCTCCTTAGCCTAAACAAGCAAATAAGAGCACTAGTGAAATCCTCCAAAGCAAACCGAGTCCAAATTGGCCACATCTACTAGAGACAATCATAAGGCCTTCTTCACATATGTCCGTAATCTCAAAGGTAGCATCCAGATCTGCTCAGAACTGATGGTCAAGGACATCACATATGCAAATGCTGCAGATATAGCAAACTTGCTGGCTGACAGATTTAGTGAAGATTTCACCCGTGTGTTCCCCACATCAGTAAATCAGGACATTTCCAGTACCTTCCCCCTTCCTCTTATATCTAGGGATCAGGTCATCACTGCTCTCTCAAAGGCAAAAAATACAGCCTCCATGGGACCTGATAACATGCCAGGCTGCATCCTACATGAACTCAGGCAGGAACTTGCAGCACCATTAGGCACCCTATTCAACCAAAGCCTGAGTACCGGCTTTGTCCCAGCTGATACAAAGGTGTAGTGCCCACCGATCTGGGAAACTATAGACCCATCAGCCTAACTAGCCTGATCTGCAAGGCCATGGAATGGATTATCATGGATCTCATTAACAAGGACATTGGCAACCTCCAAACACTCGATCCCACACAGTTTGGCTTCGACAAGGGAAGGTCATGTCTGTTAAATTTGGTTGACTTTTTACAAGACAGTCACCAAAGCCATGGATGAGGGGAAGGCAGTGCACACCACCTACCTTGACCTGGCCAAAGCCTGCAACACTATTCCCCTTTAGGGCATAATAGATAAACTCTCTCAACTAGGCATCAATCCATATGTTACCAGATGGGTAGTTAACTGGCTCACTGACAGAACTCACCAAGTGAAAGTGGGGGAAGCCACCTCAAGCAGTAGACCCGTACTGAGTGGCATACCCCAGAGTTCGGTCTTGGGGCCTCTGTTATTTGGGATGTACTTTTCTGAGGTGCAGGCCAAAACCAGTGGGCTATGGCTGACCAAGTTTGCAGATGACTGCAAGCTGGGCGCAGTCATCAGTTCCCCCTAGTGATGTGGACATCTTCCAAGAGGGTCTCACTCAAACAAATCACTAGTGCCAGAAGCATGGCCTCAAGCTGAATACAAAAAAATTCATCATCATTCCCTTAGGGGAGAGTCACGTCCCCACAAATTATCACATTAATAACAACGTCCTAAGCACACAGTCAGTCGTGAGGGATTTGGGCACCCAGCTTGATAGCAACCTAAATTTTGACCACCATGTTGCTTTCATTGTACAGAAAGCTTTCTACATGGCCCACCTCAGAAGTAAGGGTATCTCATCCAGGGACAAGGAGGTCATAACGTCCCTGTATTCTTTGCTTATAAGGCCCATTATTGAGTACAATGCCCCATTCAGCATATACCTTGTAAAGCACATGCAGCAGCTGGAGAGACCACAGAGGTTCCTCACCAGGAGAATCCAGGGCCTCAAAAATCTACCATACAGAGATAGGCTAAAAGCCCTATCCCTCTACTCTGTTACATACAGACTCCTCACAGGTGACCTCTGTCTAGCATACAAGGTGATCTCGGACACCGCCTTGATGGGACTGCTGCATATCTGCAAGTCAAGCTCCACTCAAGTACCCACACATGCAGCCTCAACCTGGTCTGCAACATCAATAGGACTTGGAAGGACAGATTTGTGTCCCAGAGACTCCCCCATCTGTGGAATAGACTCCCTCTCCACATCAAGCAGAGTACCTCCTTACCCCTTTTTAAGCGCAGCCTGGATAGCTGGATGGGAAATAGAAAATACATCTGTGGGATTCCACCCATGTCCCTGCTGGACAGGGGTATTGGGTGCTGATTGATCTATAAATGGGCTAAATCTTCTCTAGGCTTATAAGGGCCTCAGGGCCAATAGCCTAGTAACTTCCAATCATCCTATGATCCTATGAAATCTACTCTTGGACCTTACCCTCTTCCAACTTCTCTAGTCCTTGAATACAATTGGTTGCTCTTAAAAAGCAATCACTTTTTTAGTAAAAGGACCATATTATCTGGAACTCATCTCCACACCCTATTCATGAATCAAGCCTTTAAAGACATCCCTTCTCCTGAGGCAAAAAATGTATGTCCCACCAGAGTTACTTGGAAATTTTACTCTTGAGGAAATAGATAATGTACAATGTTCACTGTGACTAAGATGGATGTGGAACGTAATACAATAAAGATTGATTGTGTGTGTTTTTCCTCTATGGTACTACACTTATTAATAATATTCTTATATGTCTCTACGTAATGGATCGCTGCAGAAAAGGGAACTTTATTCCAACTTACTTAACAGTAAAATAAATAAAAAAACACTAAGGTGCATGAAAAAATAAAAATGAAAAAAAAGAGAAATATTCAGTACTGGTCACAGAGAAGGATAATAAAAAGTAAGGGTTCTGAACAATGCCTACAATTAACGGCCACAAAAGAAGACAAAGAAAGGATACTGACTATAAACAATGGGAACTCACTTGTTACAAGATGGAGGAGCAAATACTAATCATTCCATACAATGAATAATAACCAAAAGTTCGTATCCAACGGTGTAAATCCCCTTCTGTTTAGAAACCAAACAGTAAAGAACAAACTAAATATAAAGGCAGAGAGGTAACCAGGGCTTCTCAATAATCCATTCATAAAGTGCCTGTATCTGCAACTGGCATGTTTTCCAAGAACCAAGCTCAGATGTAAAAGCAAAAGAATTTATTTAATAAAATTGTTGTCGGTAAGCGCTTTCACATTTGCTTCCTCAGACCGTTAACATTCAAAAAATCAGTCTGCTCCTCTTATAGTAGTCATGTGTTTCATCTTATAAAACTTTAAAGTGATACAAACCAGATTATTGAAAGTTTCATTAAGGAAGGTTCAGTGTCATAACACAGTCGAGGAAGGCAGAAACGCAAACTATCCGGGGAAAGGATACAAGGACAGACACTCAAGAAAATGTGGAACAAATGAACACTGACTTGGTATGGAATATTTCGCATCGACCCTTGGATTCGTATGAACTTGAACTGTTAAATAAAGATTTAACATAAATAAAGGTTTAACATTTATTCCTAGTGTAAATAGTAGAATCACTGATGTACTAACAGATTTGAAACTGTTTAGTAGAAATGTAATGCTTAGATACAAGTTTGGTAATAATTTCAACAGTGTACAACCATCATTGAGAAAATTGAGTGAATATGTACCTCAAAATCACCCTTTATTAGAGGCCTTCTACAAAGTTGTAGAAGATGATGTATATCAGTTATTTGCTACACGAACACACAGTTCACATAGGCCATATAATTTGACTTTCCAACAAAAGCAGGCGTTGAACAGGCTCAGAGCAGATAAAAATGTAATTTTTAGACCAGCAGATAAAGGAGGCCCTTTGGTTGTAATGGATTTCTTACATTATCACAATAACATGTTGGATATGTTAGCAGATGAGAGGTATTATAAGACTATATCTGAACAACAGCTTCAGAGTATCATTTATAAAATGACAGATATAGTTCATGACTTGCAAGTTAGTCAGTGCATTGACCAGGATCTGGCGAAATATTTATTTGTGGAGTACCCTATGATACCAAGTATACATGGTATCCCCAAAATACATAAACATGGCACAAACCCCCCCATGAGGCCTATTGTTTTAGGAGGCGGTTGGAGCACTGAGCCTTTCTCGTTATATGTAGAGAAGCATTTAAGACCTGTTGTTGAACGAAATGAGTATATCCTCAGGGATACTAAACAATTTCTAGTAGAATTATATAAGTTCTTTAAGAATACTAATATGTCTCAAAATATGTATTTTGTTACTATGGATGTCCAATCGCTATTTACCATCATACCTAATAGAGAGGGGGTTGAGGCCGTAAAAAAGTATTTGACGCTACACAGTGAATATACTGAAAAACATATTGACTTGATTTCTATATTTATGGAAATCATCTTAGAGAATAACGTGTTTATATATGGAACTGATGTATATATCCAATGTGATGGCGTGGCTATGGGCACTTCCTGTGCCAATAGCCACGCCAACATGTTTTTAGCTATGTGGGAGGAAGATGTCTTGTTTCCTTGTGATTTACATGCCTCCCACGTATGCTTTTATCGTCGTTTTGTGGACGACGTCTTTCTTGTTTGGCAAGGTAATCAACTCGAACTTGATAGATACATGACCTTGGTCAATGGGCTGACCTCCTACTTGAAATTCACGCATCAGCACTCTTTAAACCGCATAGACTTCTTGGATGTTTATGTGGAGAGGGTGCTGGAAGAACAAGTGAATACTGGTGTGTATAGGAAGAAATGCTATAGGAATGGCCTCCTACACAGGACAAGTATGCACCCACCTTATATATTTCGGAATATCATTAAAGGTCAGGGTATGAGAATTTCTAGGCTTAATGCCACACAAGAGGGTTACCTGAATGAACTAGATAAATTTAAACTGAGACTTGCTCAAAGGGGTTACAAGCCGCATGAAGTTGATAGAACTATAGAAGACATACACAGATTAAGATCAAATAGAGCGGCACCCTATTTCTCTGATCATATACATGAACCCATAGTTGGACAAGTAGACAATGAGCAAATAAAAATACAAATGTATTACACTAATGACAGGAAGGACATCATTGATATCATTTATAAGCACTGGTCGATTCTCACCAGCAACCAGGAGATTGGGTCATTAGTGGGCATCACTCCTAAGTTCCAGTATAAAAATAAGAACAATCTTAAGATGCTACTTTGTCATCACCATGATGGTCGAGAAAAAGTGGCCTTGTTGGGAACCCACCCTTGTAAACAATGCCAGTATTGTAAGTACATATGTGAAGCGAATACTTTTGAGCACCCAGATACTGATCAACTTTAAACGTGAATATCTGACCAGTATCTGGGTGCTCAAAAGTATTGTAAGTACATATGTGAAGTGAATACTTTTGAGCACCCAGATACTGGTCAGATATTCACGTTTAAAGTTGATGCCACATGTAATACAGCTAACTTGGTATACTTAGCTAGGTGCCAAGAATGCCAAGCTTTCTATGTCAGTAAGACTAATAGGGCATTTAAAACTAGGATTAGAGAACATTTATATGCCATTAGGATTGGACATAGTAACAATGCTTTGGCTAAGCATGTAGGCCAATATGGTAACCAACACAGCTTTACTTTTATGGCTATAGATAGTGTCCTGCCAATATTAAGACAAGGGAATATTTGTAACACTACTGAGAGAGTAGAAGTTAATTGGATGATTCGCCTTAGAGCAGACAAAGGCAGTGGCCTTAATGAACGAGCTTCCATTCGACCAGTGTTAAGAGCCAGACGCCTTAAATAAGCGCTATTTACAATATTAACAACCCATATATCTATGTTTAGTTAGGTTTTAGTGTAAATACATAATGATAGGCTTTTATAAATGCCTTTAAAGTATTTTTAAAAGTATTTGTTACAAATGTACGTAATTTGTCAATTGCTGACTTTTTTAACCTGTGTCCTTGACGATTAGCGACTTCTATTAGTTTTGTCAATATTGTTTTGTATGATTAGCATACTTATAATGTTTTTGATAGCTTTATACATGAATGGTATACATAGAATAACACAGTTTAATGCATCTATAGCACATACTGAAAAATTTTATTTAAATATTTTATCTATTGAGCTTCATGCAACAGTTAATGCTTCTAAATGTTGTAGTAATTATTATTATTTAGATATGATTTTCTAGCAACAAACATATATTAGTATGTTTTAGTAAGTATTGAATGATGTGTATCTAGTAAATTCTTTATAGATATGAATTTACTCTATCTAATACAGAAATGTTATGACACTGAACCTTCCTTAATGAAACTTTCAATAATCTGGTTTGTCTCACTTTAAAGTTTTATAAGATGAAACACATGACTACTATAAGAGGAGCAGACTGATTTTTTGAATGTTAACGGTCTGAGGAAGCAAATGTGAAAGCGCTTACCGACAACAATTTTATTAAATAAATTCTTTTGCTTTTACATCTGAGCTTGGTTCTTGGAAAACATCCCAGTTGCAGATACAGGCACTTTATGAATGGATTATTGAGAAGCCCTGGTTACCTCTTTGCCTTTATATTTGGTTTGTTCTTTACTGTTTGGTTTCTAAACAGAGGGGGATTTACACCGTTGGATACGAACTTTTGGTTATTATTCATTGTTTGGTGCTTACACGTTATCCACGGCGACATGGCTGGAACAAATGAAGATATAGAGTTGGATTATAGACCAGATGTCACAGCACAAGACGCTGAAGCAAGTGGTTTGCCAGCATCAAATAACACTGAAGTAAGACTTCACCTTAATAAACAGGCAAGTGATAAAAGTTTTGATACTGTTAACAGGAGCGAATGCTTAAAGAAGAAGTTAATGGCCTGTATATTTAATGATGAAAATCCACTTATGTATTATGAAACAGAAGACAGGGAAAGTGCTGATACTTTCCCTACAGACATTAAACAACAGTTGCAGGAAGCTGTTCACAATTTAGAGGCTGATACAGACATTAAACAACAGTTGCAGGAAGCTGTTCACAATTTAGAGGCTGATATGCTTAGATTGAAATGGTTGACTACACAAAGACTGCATTTTGAAGTATGTCTTAAAAAGAATATAGTACCAAGAGGCCTAAGAGTGCTGAAGATGCCGACCTATGGTGATCAGTACCCTGAGCTTCTTATTAAATGGCAGAAGTTAAATCTTGAACACAGTATGAAGTATATGCAGCTTCTTTTAGACTTTTTTAAACCTATAGAAGATGAATTAAAACAGTCGGTTATGATTCAACAACATGATATTAGCACCAAATATCCAGAGATTCTAGCTGAAAGAGCAGTTTCCAATATGCTGGATGGCATCATGGTCTATGAAAGACGACTTATACATCAAAAGAAAGACAAAATAGACAGGGATGTACGAGATTATCGCACATCTCATGTGTTCACTTGGCCTAGAGTTCAGCACAATTCTACTAACATTGTGACTTCCAATAATAGCATGCCCCTACCAACTAAAGAGAGTCATATACCACCTAAAACTGTACCAGAACAATCATCATGCTTGCAAGCTTCAGTTACATCTACTAATTCTCACCCAGGGTTCTCCAGTGTTACAGGAATAAACTCACATAATAATCTGGTTACACATAAACATCTGGTTACAGCTCAAGTACACATAGATAGTGGTTGTGAGAGCATTGAGCCTACAGAGGGTCCTGTGGTACGATCTAAGACAATTAAGAACACTGCCTTGAGTGCCTCACAACTACCACATGAAACAATTTTTCCCCAGTTTCCTCTTCCCATATTTATGGGGAGGGGGGACAGACGAGATCGGTCTGCCAGTCGAGGAAGGCAGAAACGCAAACTATCCGGGGAAAGGATACAAGGACAGACACTCAAGAAAATGTGGAACAAATGAACACTGACTTGGTATGGAATATTTCGCATCGACCCTTGGATTCGTATGAACTTGAACTGTTAAATAAAGGTTTAACATTTATTCCTAGTGTAAATAGTAGAATCACTGATGTAGTAACAAATTTGAAACTGTTTAGTAGAAATGTTATGCTTAGATACCAGTTTGGTAATAATTTCAAAAGTGTACAACCATCATTGAGAAAATTGAGTGAATATGTACCTCAAAATCACCCTTTATTAGAGGCCTTCTACAAAGTTGTAGAAGATGATGTATATCAGTTATTTGCTACTCGAACACACAGTTCACATAGGCCATATAATTTGACTTTCCAACAAAAGCAGGCATTGAACAGGCTTAGAGCAGATAAAAATGTAATTTTTAGACCAGCAGATAAAGGAGGCCCTTTGGTTGTAATGGATTTCTTACATTATCACAATAACATGTTGGATATGTTAGCAGATGAGAGGTATTATAAGACTATATCTGAACAACAGCTTCAGAGTATCATTTATAAAATGACAGATATAGTTCATGACTTGCAAGTTAGTCAGTGCATTGACCAGGATCTGGTGAAATATTTATTTGTGGAGTACCCTATGATACCAAGTATACATGGTATCCCCAAAATACATAAACATGGCACAAACCCCCCCATGAGGCCTATTGTTTCAGGAGGCAGTTGGAGCACTGAGCCTTTCTCGTTATATGTAGAGAAGCATTTAAGACCTGTTGTTGAACGAAATGAGTATATCCTCAGGGATACTAAACAATTTCTAGTAGAATTATATAAGTTCTTTAAGAATACTAATATGTCTCAAAATATGTATTTTGTTACTATGGATGTCCAATCGCTATTTACCATCATACCTAATAGAGAGGGGGTTGAGGCCATAAAAAAGTATTTGATGCTACATAGTGAATATACTGAAAAACATATTGACTTGATTTCTATGTTCATGGAAGTCATCTTAGAGAATAACGTGTTTATATATGGAACTGATGTATATATCCAACGTGATGGCGTGGCTATGGGCACTTCCTGTGCCAATAGCTACGCCAACATGTTTTTAGCTATGTGGGAGGAAGATGTCTTGTTTCCTTGTGATTTACATGCCTCCCACGTATGCTTTTATCGTCGTTTTGTGGACGATGTCTTTCTTGTTTGGCAAGGTAATCAACTCGAACTTGATAGATACATGACCTTGGTCAATGGGCTGACCTCCTACTTGAAATTCACTCATCAGCACTCTTTAAACCGCATAGACTTCTTGGATGTTTATGTGGAGAGGGTGCTGGAAGAACAAGTGAATACTGGTGTGTATAGGAAGAAATGCTATAGGAATGGCCTCCTACACAGGACAAGTATGCACCCACCTTATATATTTCAGAATATCATTAAAGGTCAGGGTATGAGAATTTCTAGGCTTAATGCCACACAAGAGGGTTACCTGAATGAACTAGATAAATTTAAACTGAAACTTGCTTAAAGGGGTTACAAGCCGCATGAAGTTGATAGAACTATAGAAGACATACACAGATTAAGATCAAATAGAGCGGCACCCTATTTCTCTGATCATATACATGAACCCATAGTTGGACAAGTAGACAATGAGCAAATAAAAATAAAAATGTATTACACTAATGACAGGAAGGACATCATTGATATCATTTATAAGCACTGGTCGATTCTCACCAGCAACCAGGAGATTGGGTCATTAGTGGGCATCACTCCTAAGTTCCAGTATAAAAATAGGAACAATCTTAAGATGCTACTTTGTCATCCCCATGACGGTCGAGAAAAAGTGGCCTTGTTGGGAACCCACCCTTGTAAACAATGCCAGTATTGTAAGTACATATGTGAAGAGAATACTTTTGAGCACCCAGATACTGGTCAGATATTCACGTTTAAAGTTGATGCCACATGTAATACAGCTAACTTAGTATACTTAGCTAGGTGCCAAGAATGCCAAGCTTTCTATGTCGGTAAGACTAATAGGGCATTTAAAACTAGGATTAGAGAACATTTATATGCCATTAGGATTGGACATAGTAACAATGCTTTGGCTAAGCATGTAGGCCAATATGGTAACCAACACAGCTTTACTTTTATGGCTATAGATAGTGTCCTGCCAATATTAAGACAAGGGAATATTCGTAACACTACTGAGAGAGTAGAAGTTAATTGGATGATTCGCCTTAGAGCAGACAAAGGCAGTGGCCTTAATGAACGAGCTTCCATTCGACCAGTGTTAAGAGCCAGACGCCTTAAATAAGCGCTATTTACAATATTAACAACCCATATATCTATGTTTAGTTAGGTTTTAGTGTAAATACATAATGATAGGCTTTTATAAATGCCTTTAAAGTATTTTTAAAAGTATTTGTTACAAATGTATGTAATTTGTCAATTGCTGACTTTTCTAACCTGTGTCCTTGACGATTAGCGACTTCTATTAGTTTTGTCAATATTGTTTTGTATGATTAGCATAATTATAATGTTTTTGATAGCTTTATACATGAATGGTATACATAGAATAACACAGTTTAATGCATCTATAGCACATACTGAAAAATTTTATTTAAATATTTTATCTATTGAGCTTCATGCAACAGTTAATGCTTCTAAATGTTGTAGTAATTATTATTATTTAGATATGATTTTCTAGCAACAAACATTATATATTAGTATGTTTTAGTAAGTATTGAATGATGTGTACCTAGTAAATTCTTTATAGATATGAATTTACTCTATCTAATACAGAAATGTTATGACACTGAACCTTCCTTAATGAAACTTTCAATAATCTGGTTTGTATCACTTTAAAGTTTTATAAGATGAAACACATGACTACTATAAGAGGAGCAGACTGATTTTTTGAATGTTAATGGTCTGAGGAAGCAAATGTGAAAGCACTTACTGACAACAATTTTATTAAATAAATTCTTTTGCTTTTACATCTGAGCTTGGTTCTTGGAAAACATCCCAGTTGCAGATACAGGCACTTTATGAATGGATTATTGAGAAGCCCTGGTTACCTCTCTGCCTTTATATTTGGTTTGTTCTTTACTAATCATTCCATAATGAAAGGGATTCTGAAAGAATTCCTCAGACTAAAAGAAGACAATCCAGCCAGGTCAGACAGGATTAACCCTAAAATGCCAAAATAACTAGGCGAGTAATGAGTGCTTACTTTATTCTGACTATCCATCTCTTATTAAATCAGAAGAAGACAGTACGAGTCCTAAAAACTGGAAGAGGAGAGGCATTAAACCTACTTAAAGGAATGGGGAAGAAAACAGCATCAGGAAATTACAAGTATGTCAGGTTTACCTTGTTGATACAGCTAGCATACATACACCTTTACAGGAAGGAATTCCTACAATGCGGCTAGGCTGGGCCCAGGGGGAGAATGCCCCCCCCCCCATTACAGAAGGAAGTAGCAGGCCACAAAAATCACAAAAACTGATAGAGTCAAATATTGAGAATAAGAAAAAAGTATGTGTTGTTACTATTATCTAAGAAGACCAAAAAAGAGCCATATAGAAGATAGAGTCAAATATTGAGAATAAGAAAAAAAGTATGTATTGTTACTATTATCCATGAAGCCCAGAATTTCCAGACAGACGATATTCAACAAGATTAAGAGAAAAAATAGAGGAAAGAAAAATACTTCCACAAGAAAAACTGACACAAGCTTCAAATAAAAAAATGTGTTCATTAATACACCAGATTTATGAAAAAAAAATTATATAGACCAAGAAACCTTGGGAAGTTTGGAAAAAGAATTGAATGAGGAAGTGCGAAAATATAAATAATAAAATCTAAAGACCTTTGAAGGGTATAAAAAATAAATTTGGACATGGGAAAGAAAGAGATATATGATATGGTGCAATAATTATGCAAAGAAAAAGCTAAATTAATCAACACAAAAAAGGCAGTCCCAAAGATATTCGAAGAGAAATACAGACAAAGGCATCCAGATATGGAAAAATTCACAATAAAAAATAAGATCACAAAGAGGGAACATAGAACAGAAGATTAGTTAACCAGAAGTTAAAAGAATAGAAGATGAAGTTATGGAATACTTGGAAACTGAAGGATTTTGTGTAGAAAGTCTAGCACAGGTTACATCACAGCATGACGAAACAACGAGTCTAACACAGGTTACATCACAGCATGATGAATCAACGAGTCTAACACAGGTTACATCACAGCATGATGAAGCAACTAGTCCACAAAGTAAGGAGAAACAGGAAGATCAGGAAACGTGAAGAAGAAATATGGACATGGGAAAAAAAAAAGAGATTTAATATGGTGCAATATTTATGCAAAGGAGAAACCAAAACTAATCAATACAAAAAGAGAAACACGAGAGACATTTGAAGAAAAACAGAGGCAAAGGCATCTTGACATGGAAAATTTACAATACAAAATAATAAGAAAACAAAGAGGAAAAGTAGAAAAGAGGATTAATAATGGAGAAGTTTAAGAAATAGAAAGTGAAGTTATGGATTACCTACAAAGGAAAGGATTTAGTGTAGAAAATCTAACTCAGATAGCATCACAGCAGGATAGAGCAATGGATCCCCAAATTAAGGAGAAACCAGTGGAGCGGGAAACATCTGATTCGTTGCCATATGAAGATATTTTGGAGCCTTTCATAGGAAACCAGGACAAACATTCAGTTGAAGTTGCACAGCAAGAGAAGGAACAGGAAACTGTGACAACTCTGATGCAGTCAATGTTGTGGCGTGATAGGCCAATGAGCTCCCATATGAAAGAGTAACAGATGACACAGGATGAAATTGATGAGAACGTGGCACAGGAAAATCCTCTGAAAGTTACTATAGAATGCCTGAGGAAATGGAGAACAAAGAATGCACCCTCAGTTTAGAAGAAAATGATCTAAGAGAAGAGTTGCTTGATTTATTAGAAAGAGGCGATCAAGATTAAGATCAATGAAAGAAATAGTCTCCAGAAAGTCAATAAAATCCAAAAAGTTAGAAGTTTGATAAAATAAATGAACACAGTAATTAGGACTGTCCATAGAGATTCATGTGATGTAACAGAAGTGAATAGGATATATTATTCTGCAGCTAAATTAATAACAGATAAAGTCTTACCATAAAAACACAGGGTAGTAAGGGAAAATGAGTGGAAAAATCAAATGCCATCATAGAAGAAACGAATAGAGAAAACTATAAAGCAATTAAGATAAGTGGCACTGTTAAAAGAGTATAGAAGAGGGAATAGATCAACAAAAATACTCAGAAACATGGTGATAAAAGCAGTGCACAGTATTAGAACAGATAAGGATCTATCATGTGCTATCGCAAATAATAAACTAAAAATATCAGCCCAGGCAAAAATGCTTAGAAGATATGCAGATAAATACAAAGGAAAAGTACAAAATAAGCAATTTATTGATGAACGAAAAAAGTTTTATAGAGAACTGAGAAACAAGGCAAAAGGAATTGAAACACCACCAAAAAAAAAACAAAAAAATAGATGAATGAAGATCCTGTGGAACATAACAAAGATGCTAAATGGATAGAAGAAGTAAACGAAAGAATAGGAAGTTCAAATGTACAGGATATGAAATGGGATGAAGTAACAGCCAGAGAGACTGAAACAAAGTTAAGAAAAGCTCTTAATTGGAAAGCCCTCAGTCCCAGATTTAGCACCTAACTTCTGGCTAAAAGTATTAACATCTTTACATGAAGACTTAATTATGAGTAAGAACTATTTATATCTACACTGCAAACAGATACCAGCCTGGTTAACAACAGGAAAAACAATTCTCCTACTTAAGAGTGAACCTGCAAGCTACCCTAAAAACTGTAGACCAATAACTTTCCATCCAATGACGTATAAACTATACACTTGAATTAATGCCAACAGAGTTTATAGTCATTTAGAAGAAAACTCAATCATGGCAATAGAACAAAATGATAACAAAAGGAAGTCATATGGAACAAAGGTTCATTTGCTGTTAAATAAAGTCATAATGGAGAACTGTAAAAAGAGGAAGACTATAAGTATGTCATGGATAAACTACAAAAAAGCATTTGGTAGTATCCCACATTCATAGGTTCATAGGTACGTACTAGGCTATCGGCCCAAGGGCCTACATAAGCCTAGCCAGCAAGGTTCCATGGCTTACGTCACCAAGAAAGTTATTTTCCTGTGCCACTGTTGAGCAGAGACACAGAAGTAATACCCGGGGTGTATTTCCTATTTCCCATCCACTCATCAAGATTTTTCTTGAAGAGTGCTAATGAAGAACTTTACTTGACATAGATGGGTAGCTTGTTCCAGAGTATAGGAAGTCTCTGGGACAGGAATCTATCCCTCCAGCATGTCCTGTTTATTGTGGTGACAAGGTTTAGGTCCCTAGAGGATAAAATAATGCTTAAAAATGTATAAGATCCACCCTACTGATCAATTACATTACAGCAACCATGAAACAGTGGCATACCACTTTGCAGTTAAGCAGTGATAAAGGACAAATTATTATTCCAGGGATAAAAAATCAAAGGAGAATATTCTAGGGTGAGTCTATGTCTTTTGTCTTGTGCTTAACCCATTAAGCTATCTACTTAACAGATTAGGTTATGGCTACAATTTGGCTCCCAGAAACAACAATGTATAAAGACTTCTCATCTTCTTTTTGTAGATGATTTAAAATGGTATAGTTCATCAGATGGGGAACTGAAAGCACAACTGCAAGTGGTCAAAAATTTTCAGATTATATAAGAATGTCATTTGGCCTTGATAAATGTGCAAAAGCAACCTTTAAAGGAGGAAAGCTGCAGCATCAAGAAAACATCAGGTTGGGACAGGAATGTGATAAAAAGAACTTGAGCAAGAGGGAGTGTATAAATATTTTGGAATTGATGAAGACTCACCAATAAAAACAAACAAATGTGAATAAAACTTAGCAAATAATATTTTAGAAAACTAAAATTAATACTGAAAGCAGCGTTGAGAAGTAGGGACAAAGTCCAAGCTATAACCAATTTGCTCTTCCTGTTCTAACTTACAGTTTTGGAGTGATTGACTGGCCCCAAACAGTGCTGGATGGGTTGGATAGGAAAACAAGAAGGATCTTAATGCTCATCAAATGATTTATAAAAATCAGTGCATACCAAGATTATATATATTCCCCATTCTGAAGGAGGTATGGGCCACCTCGAAATTGATTACATGTATAGATCTGCAATTGTGGGACTACATACATATCTACTGACCTTACAAGACCCAAATGTAGTGAAAGCTTTGAAACATGAGGAGAATAAGTCTAAGATGACTTCCCTGCTTAGTTTAGCAGAAGCATATTGGCGTCAAGTGGGAATGGAAATCAAACCAGAAGTAGATAAAAATCAGACAGCAACTGAATGTGTCAAAAAACAAAAGAAAGAATATAAGGTGAAGGACCAGATGAGAAGGCAAGAAATGCGGAAAATGCATAAATATAGTTGCAAGTATAGAAAACTCTTGGAACAACCTCATGTTGATCAGGATCGAACTCGGGAATGGTTAAGGAGAGGTGACTTTAAACCAAAAGACAAAAGATTAATATTGTCAGCCCAAGATAGTGGGCTACATACACGTTGGTTTACAAAGTCCACTAAACATGTGGGAGAAACAGACAAATCTAGGTTTTGTAAAATAGAACTGGAAACAATCACACATCTTGTTGCTGGTTGTGATATACTAATGGCAGAAGGACTGTATACTGAAAGGCATAATGATGTGGCAAGACTGTTGCATTGGGGATTGTGCAAACATTATAATATTGAGGTAGATGAAAAACACCAGAAACATGAGCCACAAAGCATCATAGAGAATGATGAAGTTTATATCACATAGGATCATCAGTTACCAACAGTTCAAAAAATAGATGCAAGAAAACCAGATATAATAGTCCATGAAAAGAAGACAAAAGCACTGATCATTGAAATTGCTACACCCATTGGCTACAGTGTCTTATGTACAGAGAGTTAAAAAGTCATAAAATATCAGGATTTGCAGGCAGAAATGAGGTAAATGTGGAAGAAAGATGTCCAGACAGTTACAGTAGTAGTAGAAGCAATGGGTCTTATAAAAATAATTTACAATCATACTTAAATATTTTACTGATATATGGAATGCTATATGAATTGCAAAGGGAGTCATTTCTGGGCACATTGTGGGTGCTGTGAAGAGCATTTCTGGCTAACATCATAGATTGAAACAATACTAATTTCATGAACTTTAATTGTACTTTGACTTTTTGGAATGGGGTCCATTCCCTTCATGGTATTAAAAACCCAAAAGACTTGAATAAATTAAAAAATAAAGAATTGTGGAACGTCTAGAACCAAGATCAACACTGAATTCACAAAGGTAGTCATGTCAGATGGGTCTATTAGTGTTCCTTGACTGGGTGGGAAAAGCTGTACATTAGAAAGATGTTTGTACATAGTTTTGTTAGATTTTAAACAAGACATCTAACAAATTACCACACAAGTGTTGCAAACAAATTTAATAGCTTAGAATTTTGTAAGGTGATAGAATAGGTAAAAAAAGGACAGCGAGACATGTGGGGTAGTAATATACAATATTCATCAATTAATTACATTGAATTGGAATGTTATTAATAGGCTTTATGCATGGTTCATTAGTAGGTGTTGTCTTTCACAGTATTCGTATAGCTGGAAATGCAGAGAAAATAGAAGGAAAGCAGTTTTTATGCATATGATACAACAATCTATTATCTGGCAATGTTCAAAGAAAGAATAGAAGTATGGTGTCTGAAAGCTAGTAAAATGAATTGTAAATTGTAAAGTATTTTGCAGGGTTAACAAAGTTCAATGAAAGATTAAACAGCTGGTGATGAATCATAGACAAGAAAAAATAAAAAGAATCACTGGTTAGTTATATGAGAGACACAAAAGGGAAGTTAAAAAGTGTGAGAAACCAGTAATGAGGGCACATGCACTGACGTACATATGATTATGTAGCACAACATTAACAAG
Source organism: Protopterus annectens (assembly GCF_019279795.1). NCBI lineage: Eukaryota > Metazoa > Chordata > Ceratodontiformes > Protopteridae > Protopterus > Protopterus annectens. The sequence continues at coordinate 1,717,212,240 of NC_056737.1, forward strand.
CATTTGTCAATTTTCAGTGTCAGTTTGCTTTGGATATGAACTGAGAAATGATAGCGGTCAGTCATTGACTAAGACAAAGAGTGCCTGCTATGGCTGCATGGATCTCAGAATTGCAAGCCACAAAATTCTGAGACTATCAATAAGAAGACAGTTGGAAAAAAGTAATCATTTCTGAGGTAGATGTAAACTCCTACAACTCCCCCCCCCCCCCACACATGGGTCCACATCAAGCATCTCCGCATGTCACTCTAATAATTGCACCTCACAGGTAATTAAAATCACTAGAACAGCGACTGTGTTCAAAAGACCCCACAAATTTATTAAGCACTTTCATCTTCAATGAAAAAGACTTCATCAGAATGATGATTCTAATGAAGACTTTTTCATTGAAGACAAAAGCACTAAATACATTTGTTCTTGTGATCTTTATTTGCTTTATTTTTTGTTCAGTGGTTAGACATGGTTCTTACCTTTTGGTTTACCTCACAGGTAATAATTTCTGTCTGGGATCACAACAGTAATCTCAGAAACTGTATTCTTCATAATTTCATGCTAGATATTGCGACAAAGGGAGATGCTGCCAGCCCAGCTATCTGAAATTTTGTAAATAAATATATATTATTTTACTGAAAAGGTGGTGCATAAATAATGATATGCCATTTGTGAATATCAACATGATTCATATAAGATGCTTGTGTTACAAATGTATTAGAACTGTATGTCATGTATATATTAAACTAAGTTTGTACTGACGTGTGTGTTGAAAAGATATTTTATAAAGGGCTTGTACTTAAAATGTAACCACAGTATGCCCTACTAGTATAGAACAGAAATGTACAGGCACTGTTGTAACTGTTTAAACGTATATTTTAACAGCTGAAACTGGAATTCAGGAGGTTAACTTCAGAAAAATAACTAAAATTAAATTACTTTATGGCCAGGCCATAAAAATTTTATCTTTCAGTTTCAGCGCAGCAAGAAATACAAAGTCTAAAACTATGGAGCTTTCTGTATTGTCTTGGAAGTGTTTTATTGTTTTATGTTGTCCACCATTTGCCAAAGATCTGAGGAAAAGCCATTCTCTATGTATTTTTACAGATAGATGCTAAATGCTACCAGCTGCCATCAATGGTTGTTTTGGGACCTGGGAACTAGGAGTCAGATGACAAAAATTATGTCATTCTGCAAGCTAGCCCAGCAGTAGTATTTGAGATATTCATTTGAGAGGTCTCTGAGTGAGAGACAGCATTCTGTATTTTGTCTTGGACCTGACAAGATCCATTCACCACACCTCTGTCTTGCTCTGAGTAAGTAAGTCTAGGGAACAGCATAATTCTCTTAGACATAGTCAGGAATATCTAGATAGTTTAGATATTTTTCTTTATTTAATTGAGACTGTCCTGTAATGCTGCTTTAATCATTTCCTGGGATTTTGAACTCTGATGTCACTGTAATTATATACTGAGTATTTTCTTGCTATTTTATTATTTATTATTACATATATTTAAACTTTTTATTGTGGCTGATCTTTGTAGAGCTATTTAAGTTTTGAGATTACTTGCATAATTATTTGGCGATGCTGTGGGTCACTCCTAACAGCCTTGATCTTGGTCAAACTAGCATTTGTATTAATAGTAACATTACACAGTAAGATTGGACACCCTTTGTTAAGGGCCTTAAAGTAGCTGATAAAGAGTGACTGGTGGCAGTGGAAACTACCTTATAGTCTGGGCAGAAGGGGCCATAGCTAGTAAACCTGCGTCAGCCTTTCCCAGGTGTGTGTGTGTGTGTGTGTGTGTGTGTGTGTGTGTGTGTGTGTGTGTGTGTGTGTGTGTGTGTGTGTGTGTGTGTGGCTGTGTAAATCAAACCTCAAAGAGTGCATGTGTCAGCTACTTGGGCAGGGACATGAAGAACTGATTAGACAGAGAGGGTGCAGGAGGTCTTGGCTTGGTCCTTCAGCTGGGATCTCAACTCTATAGCTGTGCATGTGGGGAGTCTTATTGGGGATCTGCAGAAAGAGGTAGAAATCAGCCCCGGACTGACTGTGGTCTCTGTGTGCTTTTAAAGGAAATTGCACTTGATGCAGAGAGCTGCATCTGGAAATACTGTGTGTGCACCTTTTCATCCTGCCAATGTACGTCCCCACCCCCACTAGTGCCAGTGGTGAGAATTGAAGCACCTTGATTACTGGTCCAGTGGTGGGTCGTCACACATATAATTATGTGACTTCCCTGGGAGGAAGAGGTTACCATTCCAGTCTATTGGGAATATATTGAAAATGGTCAAAATTAAGAGGATGCTCTCATGTACTTAAATGTGCCATCATAACATTAGCAATTAATAGTTTCCCTTCAAGGAAGCAGCATAGTACAGTCATGAAGTCACTTCATGAACTAAAGCATAATAATTGCAATGTGTCATGAAAGCGATTATGTAATTCAAGAATACAGTTTGCTTTTGGAATGTAACTGAAAAATAACAACAGATGCTATTACATTAATAAAGAAAAGTCTATATTGTGCAGTTTATGACACTATATTAAAAACCGTTAATGTGACAAATTTGTGACCCAGATTCAAAGACCACTCAGAGCAAAATAATGAAACACAATCATAAATACAGACCTTGAGCATAGAATAAGACCCATATTCATAGTCAGGTACACATAATACTGAGCTTTTACTATACCTTAATATATCAGCAATGTAAGTAAGATGTGGTCATTGCAAAAAAAATCCAGTATTGCAGAGTATTGTAGGAGCAATGCATCTGGTACCTCCAGTTTCATGCAGCCATGATATTAAGACAACAAAACTGAATCCGTGCTGCAACAACATGTAATGTGATTATCAGAGGCAACTGCTGCTGTATTTGCAGATGGCCAGAATTTGATTTATGGATGTGGGTCAGAAATAGTCCCTCTTTAATATGCTTGGCCTTCTATGGCTGGGGCAAGCAGCAATCAGTGTGTAAACTGTGTGTGTGTGTGTGTGTGTGTGTGTGTGTGTGTGTGTGTGTGTGTGTGTGTGTGTGTCTGACTGTGGCCATTTTGCATTTAGTTGTGTAGGGTACCACCTTGCAATGAGTTGGAATACTGGATTAATTCTGCAGTACTGGACAACACAACATAAGACGGTATGCAGATATATTCTTCAATAGATTTGCATGATGTCGAAGAGGGACTTGTATGTTTAGCATGCCAACATGTCACACATTTTCTTGTATCATACTACAGTGAGCTGCAGCATGTGTTTTGCCATTGACATCCTTGTTAATGTACGTACACCACAGTTAGCATACTAATGGCCTAAAGTATGTAAAGCTTGGTGTAAGCAATTTACATTTAACTGCTGTTTAATACCTGGTTTTGTACAGTTCCTCATTCACAGTCTTGATCAATGAATATAAGTGAGGCATAAGGTCCTAAAGGTTAGTATTGTACAGTCATGACTCAAGTCCTTAGCTGCCAAATTAAAGACTGAGTCATAATTTTGGCCACTTGTTTTTACCTCAAAATATCAACTTAAAGTTTTTGTGATATTATGAAACAGGCAGCAAAAACATCCATCTCTGATGCAGGTGATTTGTCTGATGCATTTAAAGCCTCAAAACTCCTCCCTTTAAGTCCTGCTACAATGCTGATCAACTTCCTTCTCCTCCTGTCATATGACAGTTTCCCTTTTTTCCAGTTTGTTTTTATGTAGTGTTTGAGTAACAAGGACATAGCCACTAGTATTAAATAAGTTGTTTAGGAACACTGTTACATCACAAGTCTTGGAACTGGGACTATGGCAACAAACTGGTGGTGTGGTTGGTATGTTAATGCAGAGTGTGCATCACCACATAGCTATATGTTCTTTCAAGTTGCATGTCCCACCTGGGGGATGTCATCCAGCATGCCAGTGGGAAAGTACAGGTCTAAAGTAGACATTCTGTGAGCTCCAGTATGACAGACAGGCTGCATCACCAAATAGGTAGGACATTCTGTCATGCTGCATTTCCCACCTGGGGGATATCATCCAGCATGCCAGTGGAAAAGTACAGGTCTAAAGCAGACATCCTGTGAGCTATAGTATGACAGACAGGCTGCATCACCACATAGGTAGGACATTCTGTCATGGTACATGTCCCACCTGGGTGATGTCATCCAGCATATCAGTGAGGAGTTGACAAAATAAGTGAATGTGAAATAACATGAATTTTCTGAAGCAAAAGAAGTCTATAACTCTTAATTATTGTCATTATTTAATTGTAATCTACCAGCCTTTCTCTCAAAATAACCACTTTTACTAGGAGAGACAGAGAAAATTTGTGAGCCAAAATCAGTGACACTTAAGAGGTATGCCCAATCTCCACCCATCTGTTATAGCCTTCAGGTCTGAAGTTTCACCTTTGCTACCCCACCCACACAGACAAATTGCCACACTTTGTAGTATTCTAAGCTGCTCCACAAAAATCAAAAACCCATAAATATTGCCAGACCATATTGGTTCATAGGTAGGTATTAGACTATTGGCCCAAGGGCCTAAGTAAGCCTAGCCAACAAAGTTCCCTGGCTTACACCAACCCAAGAAAGTTAATTTCCTGTGCCCCTGTCGAGCAGAGACACAGAAGTGATCCCTGGGGTGTATTTTCTATTTCCCATCCACTCATCAAGATTTTTCTTGAAGAGTGTTAATGAGGAAGTTTGCTTGACATAGATGGGTAGCTTGTTCCAGAGTTTGGGAAGTCTCTGGGACAGGAATCTATCCCAACAACATGTCCTGTTTATTGTGGTGACAAGGTTTAGGTCCCTAGAGCTTGTAGCTCGGAGGGATTGGGATTTCTTTAGGTGTATAGGTTCAAAATAAACAGCCATGCAGATCTCAAACCCAGGACCCTATACACCATAGTCACAGTAGTTAACCACCAAGCCAACACAGAAGTAAATGAACAGCCCTTCAGGTCTTGAACCCAGGCCCCTGTACACTATAGTCACAACACTTAACCACTACACCATGTCATTTGACATATCACAAAAAAGTCCAAACTTCCTAACAACCAACAAATTTATGCCAATATATTAACAAATGATATATAACACCTTTTGGTTTCCTAGAAGTCTGACTAGATCACAGTTTAATCATCTACTGCCACATTTAAATTTAAATTTCAACTACCACATTGAAATGACTGAAACAAAGAAGTACAAGCTACTTTCTTGGGCTTGGAGAATTTCCATTCTCTCAGTCCAGAAGGAAGAGCAACAATAGGGAAATGTATAATTGTGTCATCTTAAAAATGAATTTCCTTTAATTTATTTATGTATTATTTATTTACACTTGTTTACCAGGAAAGTCCAACTGGGTGTAGTCTCTTTTCAGTTGTGTCCCAGTGAAAAAATGTTCTTAAATATGTTATTACAACACAAGTGTAATAATCGAATGGCAACATATATATCAAATATAAAACATAATAAAAAGTATGGTAATATACATGGCAAGATACTCATCAAAAGAATTAAAGAAAAAAGAGTTAGCAAGGCAGGAGATATACAAGTGGAAAATTTGAGATTTAAATGAGTTGCTATTCAAACAGAGAACAAAACAGAGGCATAAAACTAACTGGGTGATGCTACAAGCACCTGAAAGATGGAACAAATGTGAAGTGCTTGCTGTGGTGAGGATTGAGGAGATGGAAGGTTAGGAACAGGGATTAACCTGGTGAAGATGAACAGTGTCAATTATACATGTTGAGAATATTGCCACTGCATCACAATAAATAAATTAAAAATCAATCAAAATAGTGCTAGCAATCCCAAATAAAATCTGTAGATTCATTATGCTTTCTTCTAGGAAAAAAAAACATGATTGACATCTATTAAAAAAGCCGAGTGACTTTCAATAAAACAAAGGTGAATCTTCTGGTAGGATCTATATTATTGAACTTATATAAGTTCGAACATTGTAATATCGAACCCAAAAGTCTGAAATCCAAAAATAGTGAATCCACGGCACATGGACTTATTAGTGCCAACATCATAAAAAAACATATATACGTGTGTGTGTGTGTGTGTGTGTGTGTGTGTGTGTGTGTGTGTGTGTGTGTGTGTGTGTGTGTGTGTGTGTACACTTACTTATTTCACTGTTTCTGTCTCACATCATTCCTGTCCAAAGTTCTGTACACAAAATGTCCCTTCCAACTCCCTGAATAGCAAAGCAGTAAAGTCACACTTCAAAATGTTACATTTCTTATTAGTATTATTATCATTTTTAAACAAGGATATGTAGTTTGTTGTTGGTTTTGGATTGATACCAAGTGTGTGATCATTGTTGGTTAAGGTTATGTAACTTAATTAAAAAGGGAAAAAAAGTACCATATTGATGCTAGCCTCCTCCAGCCAGCATGAACGGCTTCTCACCTATCATTTGAGCATTGTGAGAGGTCACTGAAACCTTGCAACATAGTCTAATGTGACAGTGCTTCATTGACTTGAATGGTCAAGTCAAATGAAGCACCTCCCTCCTGGGGCATCTGTCAAACTGCAAGGCAGGCACATTTTTTTCATGTAGGGTCCGATAAATTATTTATTTATTTATTTATTTTTAGTGTAAATACATTTCATATTTTTCTTCTCTAAAAATAAATAAATCAGGAAGAGTGCCCTTCCAAGCACAGTGTCCTAGGCAGTTGCCTAGCTGGCCTATGCATGAGGCTGGCCCTGATTGTGACTAATTTTATAGCTGCAGTAACTTCAAGCCCTTCTCTTCTTAGAACAGTAAGCACAGATGTAGACATCCTATACTGCATTAATTACATAACCCTCAGTTAGTTGATTTTAACTCCTATATTTGGGTTAAAGTTAGTGAGTCAAGTATATTGCCCTCTTTTATTACTTTGCCTGTGTACATTTTGCTTAAGTCCTGATTCATCAAGTGTTATACCTAATAACAAGTACTATAATGTATCGTTCTTAGCCTTACTGTTTCCAGAATTAGTGATATTCAGAAAAAGAGTAGAAAAAAATGTGCACTCATCACTATTTACTAGTAGACACAATCTTGTAGTTTGTTAGTTATCCTGTGTTGCCAGAGTTAGTCACTTTAGGCTAGCAGCCTCCTTTAAGGGGAACATAAGGTGGTATTGTTACTACTAGCGGAAATTTGGCCAGAGCATCAAGGAACCTCCCCAGCTTTTATGATATGGGACATGGAATCATTTACATCAGTCTGAGCTACCACCAGCTCAAGCAAATGGGACCTCAGTTTAATGTCTCATCTAAAGGATGACACATTCAGAAGTGCAACACCCCTCACCCCTTATGTTGCACTGCAGTGTCAGCAATTGTTCAATCTGGTGTGGGAATAGAACCCACTGACACTTGTTATATATAAGCACAGACTATGAGAAATGTGAAAAATATTTTACGTTATTCTGTTTATTTAAAAGTTGTTTTTTTTTCCTTAATTCTGTTTTTTTTTTTTTGTGGGCTATATTTTGTATTTCTTTTCTTGTGTTATATTCAGACTAAATAAAATCTAAAACACAAGGAAAGAAATACAAAATAGAGCTCATTTGTGTTATCAACACGATTTTTAATAGAAAGCCTGGATGCATTTCAGATTCAGAGAGATGTCGCTCAAGTCATCAGACAAGAAGCTTTTCTAAATGAGAGAGAGAGAAAGAGAGATGCTGCTGTCTCAGTGACAGGACTGGCAAAAAGCAAGCACTCTCTGTACAAGCAGTTTATATTCATGCTCTTCAGCTAATGTTTCACCTATTAATGCTTACATGTGAAGTCACTTCAATGCATCCAGTTCTATCAAAGTATCTTTTTTATCTGTGTTATATAACTATTTCATTTTAAGTTAATTGTATCCTGGTTCATGTCTGAAAAGGGTCTCAGGACCATGTCACTTAGCAAGTTAAGATTCAATTAAATTAAATGTAAAAAAAAATAAAAATAACCTTGTACCTTCAGAATCACACAACAAAAATCATAGTATGAGTCACACAAATTATCTAAACCTACTCTACCCACAACTACCAAACTTTTTTTTTTCAAACAGCTCTAATAAACCCTGCAATTACATATCAGTTTTACACGACATAGCACCCCATTACACAGAGCTATTTACACAGATATCTTAGGCATACATAGCACATTGTTAATCCAAATTCAAGTCAATCTGAATACAGTTATAAAACTGCTATCTGTTTTTTCCGAAGACGAAGCCCCAGCTCTGCCTGAGAGGGCTTTGCCTCCCACATCCCACATCCTAAAATATACTAACTCCTTAGCTGTGCAGCCTTGAAGCAGAAGTCATACACCAACACTATACAATTAGCCTTACTCTCACAGTTCAATGTTCTTGGCATAGCATTACCCCACACATAAAACATATCTATATTTGGCTGCCTGGTTTTGCCAGTGCAAAATTTGATTAAAAAAAAAAATACTCGCTATGTTTCCTGCATAAACACTTGAGTTTCCTACATAGTTATTCTTTACTTTATTTCTTTTTTTATTTTTTTTTCTCTTGAATACTAGTGAAAAGTATTTTCTGTTAAAGGTTTCATATATTTTTCAAGTACTGAAACAGATTTTAGAGGTAGACAGGGAATGCATGGCACACTTACTCTGCCATTCTTTGCATGTTATGTTGCAACTCCAGTCCTCATAAGGGTGGCCTTATATAGTTCTGTGTATTATTGAATTCAGTCACTATTGTTTCCCTCCTCAGCCTGATTATTTAGCCATTCAGGCTACAAGTTAACCAGTCCTTTCCACCCATCCTTTCTAGTGTAGCACTACAAATCACATCATGATGGCGTCTTCCCTTTGCTGATGGAGTACCTTTTTTAATCACAGCTTATTCTCAGGTAGTGGGAAGAAGGTGGATGGATACCAAGTGGCCATCATATATACAGGTATAGCAACTGGTGAAGATTTCAATAGGCCTAATGACCCTTATTACCATGAGTTTTGGCAATAGCATGCACCACACACATATTCTAACCTTTACATGTGCTAGAAATGTATGCTTCCTTACTGAAATCCACTTTGCCATCTGTTACTCCATGATACTGACAGACCACTTAGTTTCAGAAGCATGTTGCCCTGGTCTTCCCCAGGATTCACTCTTGATGTGGTGGCCCCTTGATATATCTCTCCCCAAGGTGAGTGAGCCAACCCTAGTTGTTTGCTCCAATCAGATGCTCCACGCAGTTCATCTGAACCCCAGGCCTACAACTTTAAACTAGATTTCTGACATTGCAGTTAAGGTTCCATTTATCAGTACACTGTTTTAGTAACTGTTCTTAAACTTTCTTTCTTGTCAGATTTTTTTTTTACAATCATGCACCACCTTTTCAATAAAATAATATATCCTCACATCCCTATTATAACCTGAATTTCTTCCATCTTGATCTCAGACAGTTTTATCTTTCTTACCTTCCTCTGAACATTCTTTGTCCTGTCTATGTTGTTATGCTTGATGAGGTCTGCAGAACTGCACCATGTATCTGTATGTAATTGTAAAAGCGGTCTATAAAGATCTGGAGCCTAGCCAAACATTGAATGTATCGAGTAAACCAGTAGTTGAGGTAGTTTATCACCTGTCAAGCCTCGTATTATATCCCTATCTTTGTGTAAAGAACAACAAATTTGTGAAGAAAGAATTTGTCATCTACAATCGTACAATTCTGAGTTCTAGCTATATCCAGCATTAGGCAGAAACCACACAGCAGCTGCCATTGATCAGCATCATCAGCGTGTTGTGATTCCTGTCAGCATGGCTCTAATGTAATTAATAGCAAGCATGACGATCTTTGTCAAGTTTGGCATGGTGTAATGAAGTGCACCACTTAAGACTGATCTTCATCTCTGACTGATAATGAATCTAAGACATAAAAACAGCAATCTGATTTGATACAGTCTCCTATGCACACTTTGACTCTTGGAGTGTTGTATAATTTATTGCCGACTGCTAATGTAATGAAGCATAAAAAAGTGTGGTTAATGTATCTGGGTGCAGTTAGGAAAACATCTGGGAGTATAAGAAAGATTTCTAAAGCAGAAGACAGACGGGGAGACAGGAAAAATAGACATACAGCATGAGAAGTTAGAAAGAAATCATTGAGCCCTCAGAAACAACGAGAAGAAATTACTTTATTAAAGGTCTACATTTTCTTTGAAAAGTGTTTCAGTGTAAGCGAAAGAGGAAGATTGAATCAGTGCCCAAAGCTTTTATCAAAACAGATACGACAATGCAAAGAAATATCATGTGCTAGACCAGCTATATTTATTACTGCATTTTGTTCAGAGACAGATGTCACAGGTATGAAATGTGTGACATATTCTTTTCTATTGTCATTCACAAAGCTACACTGCTTTTCATATTTGTTCAAAAAGCATTCATTTGCTCTGCTAGTTACCTACAACTGATTCCCCCTGCCAAAAAAAAAGAGTCAGAAGTAATAAGCTGCCTTTTGGACAATTTGTTTCCACATCCTAGCAACAACATTACAGCAAATCATGACTACTGAGGTGAGGAGTATTATTGTCTTATAAACAGTCTTAGAAGCAGTGAAGTAAGGCAAGCAAATTATCTCAGTGCACAATCTCATTTCAGGAGAGCTGATGGAAAAAATAGAATAGTGACTTCCCTAAAGGCCTCATTTCTGAAACTGTGCAGAGCTAGGGAGAAGGGATGATATAAAGAAACAGACACATTCACTCAGACACATACAAGTCTTGCAGAATATTTAAACAGGCAGACAGTTCAATAAATGTAGACATTTATAATATTCTGTGAAGCCTCATGTCAGACTCTCAGATCATTACCATCAACCCTATGCTAATTAGTATTTAGTATGAAAAACAGAGAAGCTCTCACCTAGGCGACAGAATGCCTCAGAAGCAGCCTGTCGGATGTTTTGCATGCTGAAAGTATAAAATCCCTGCAGTCTATTAGACTGGGTAGCAAACTGCCTTTCCTGCCCCTGGTCAGATGCTTCTTTCCACTGATTGTGTTGCCAGTTCTCCAGACTTCTACGTATCTTAGCCTAGCGAGTTGCATTAGCCTTACTCAGAATCTGTGTGTACAGCTGCAGACAGTGCATTATGCAGGTTGTCGAACGGACTAGGATATGTTCAGAGCTAACTAACCAATCAGTAAAAAAGAGGCTGGCTCTGCCTTTTTTCTACCATTTTTTTTTTTCAGATTTAAGTTAAGTATCTCTGCCAGAACATTCATTTAAATAACTGGCTATTTACTAGCCTCATTCACCTGTCAGCCCTGTGAACTAAATACACTAGCTTTAAAGACTAAGCTGAAACCCAACAAAACTCATAACATTCTCATAATTTTAGTGACATTGTACTACTTACAGATTGTGCATAACAGAAGGCTGAGATGAATACAACTGTGTACATTTTTCGGCAGAATAATGTTAGACACAAATGGGTACTTATTCACAGTTAATGGTGGGGACAGTAATTGCCTTGTACGTACAGCTTCCCAATCTATGCCACACATTCTAATGATAAAACTAAAAACTCTGACTCAGTCTGTACATACAGCTGAGCTGAATTATATTAATGGAAACAATCACTGTTTCATTAATTAGAACCAAATGCAAATGCATTTCATAGAGTTCAAACTAAGCAATTTTCTATTATTACAGTAGTTAGATTACATTTCTTTGAAGGAGAACAGACACATATCACCAAGACCTGTCATCCATGCTCATTTTGGCTGATGTGAATTAAAAAGTAGCTTAAACTTTTACTATCCAGGTCTCTTAAGTCAGAACAAGAGAGCATTTTCATTTGGAAGAGGCTGATTTTATTCCTTATCAAAAAGCACACGAGTGTAGCTCAATGCATATGTCTCAGTTGTTCGTCACTGAAGGCATCATTTTATCGTGCAGAATCAGTCTAACCTTATCATTCACCTGTTTATATTATTGCAAGCATGACTGATTTGCCACCCACATGTACTGTATCCACAGTTTTTAAGTTTACATCATTAAATTATAGGCCCTATTTGGTGACATTATTATGCATATACCTGTATCATCTAATCAAGGCTCAGACATGATTTAACTATACAGATAACTACCTTTTTCACTGCTCTAATCTGCTCTTTCAAAAAAAATGACTGAGGATTCTGAGTGCAACTTGGAAACAACAAGAGAAGTCCATGCAGAAAAAGTTTAACACCATTCCTCCAAGCATTTCTTGTTCTTAGAGTTTACGCCATTGCATTACTTGCATACTCACAAAAGCCACTTTCCTGCCTTTTTTCTAGCAGCAATTCTAACACCCCCCCCCCCCAAATAAAACACCTGTTTTTACTCTTAGGATTTGCTTCTTACATCACTTTGCTTACTTTTGACACCTGTACTCATGCCATTTTATGGCAGTAATTGTAACATTTTCCTCTAGTTTTTGTGAAAAATCACCACACATTCTGCCAGCTTTAGACTCCAACCAGATGTATGCCTTATTGTCCTTCAGCATTCTTTTTTCCAGGAGAACAACCTCTGAACTCAACCAAAACCACTTAAGAAAATATCTTTTTCGCAACACAACCTTTTTTTCAAGTCAGAACTGTAAGTCCAAGAGTGTGTGTGTCATACCTCTCAACCTCTTAGAGCAAGAAATCTGGACAAAGCCACAAATAATGGGTTGACAAAGGCTCAAAAATTGGGACACTTTTCAAATATTGCACTTACAAACATAGAGCTGATAGAATAATAGCTTTTGAATTAGCATGAAGTTTCTGAAGGGTATGAAGTCTGAAAATCAAATGTCTGCCATTATTTTCTGACTTCATTCCTCAATGATTTGCCAGTGATTTGCCAAAAAACTACAATTTTATCAGAAATGGATGAAAAATATGAGTCAAAAGTTTGAACATTCTGCTCAAATCTGGGGGGTTGAGAGGTGTGTGTGTGTGTGTGTGTGTGTGTGTGTGTGTGTGTGATATGTTTGCATGTGTTCATGTGAATGATATATAGGAAGCATTATATATGCTCAATATAGAAAAGCTGTTACTGTACTTCCTTAATCAAAAGAAATCATAAATTATACCTCAAGTACACATTTTCCATTTATTTGTTTGATAACTGCATATGTGAGTTGTTCCAAGAGCATTTCCATCATCGGATATCACAGACTCAAAAATATTCACAAGAGTAATAATTTTGGCACCAATTCCAAGAACTGAAAAACCTATATGCTAGCGTTAATGGCTTCCCCTCATAATTTTTAGGTTGATTTAGCTGATGATATGTGTGTTGTACCCTGAAAATATTTGCAAGAATAATGATTTTGGTGGCAGTTACCAAGAACTGAAAAAAACATATAAGCAATAATGCCGTCCACTCCCATCATTTTTGTTAATCTGATTTAGCTGGTAGTATACTTGTTGCCTTTATTTAATTTGGCTTCTATAATAAATTTTATATGTGCTTATTTCTGTTTTCTATTTTAATGTGTATGTGTGTTCATGGAGCATTTTATTTTTGTGTGCCATATCAGATTTACCTGTTCTGACAAACAATACAGATTCTTTCCATTGCATTTGTAAGTGTGTTTATATGTGTGTGTGTGTGTGTGTGTGTGTGTGTGTGTGTGTGTGTGTGTGTGTGTGTGTGTGTGTGTGTGTGTGTGTAAAATAGTATCCCAAAATGTATATGATGCTGTTTAGCTGTATGTGACACCTCTGCATCTATTTTTAACTTATTGTTTCCAGCTATCAGTCCATTCCTATGTAAGCTGATATATTGCTGTATTCTGTCACTGCCTAGCCATCTTTTATACAAGAGTAACATTAATTCTCAGTTTCTTTTTGTGCAGTGGTTGTGGTCATATCTCTACAAGAAGGATATACCTCCAGTAAGCTTCTGGTCTCTAATGTGCAAAATGAGTGACTTTGCACTGTATTGCCATTACCATACATTTTCCTCTATTCCTTTGTCTAACTTCATCTGTGAACTTCTGTCCTTCATAGGTTCATAGGTTCATACTAGGCTATCTGCCCAAGGGCATTTATAAGCCTAGCCCATAGTTATTTGGCTTTCGCCACCCCTTTAGTTTGAATAAAACTATGCCTATTATTTTGCTGTGCCTCTGTCAAGCAGTGACACTGAAGTAATCCCTGGGGTATATCTGCGATCCCCCATCCATTGGTCAAGATTCCTCTTGAACAAGGCCAGCGAGGTGCTCTGCCTCACATGTACCGGGATTTTGTTCCACAGCATAGGGAGTCTCTGGGTGATGAATCTGTCCCTCCAGCATGTTCTATTAATAACCGTGTCAAGGTTTAAGTCTCCCGCCCTTGTGGTTCTGAGGGATCTAGATTTTTTGAGGTGAAGCATATTCATCAAATCAGGGTTTGACATGGCCTTATATGTCAGGCACAGGTCACCTCAGAGCAAGCGGTATGAGACTGAATAGAGCTGGAGTTCTTTCAGTTGGGCAGCATAAGACATATTTTTGAGACCCTTTATCCTTTTGGTGAGGAACTTTTGGGGCCTTTCCAGCTGCTGCAGGTGTCTGGTCAGATACATTCCGAATGGGGCATTGTACTCAATCATAGGTCTAATGAGTGATGAGTACAGGGGGGTGATGACCTCCCTTGATCTAGATGTGAATCCCTTCATGATCAGGTGGGCAATGTAGAATGTTTTCCTAACTACTTTAGCAACATGAGTGTCAAACGAAAGGCTACTGTCAACCTGGGTCCCCAGATCCCTGATGACTTTTTCTGTGCTCAGTGGATTGCCACCTATATGGTAGCTAGGGGTAACCTTGTTTTTCCCGAAGGGTATGACTATGCATTTCTTGGCATTTAACTTTAGGCCATGGCTCTGGCACCAGTTATCCGTTTCTGTGAGGCCCTTCTGAAGGATATCTGTGTCAGATGTGTTTTCGACTATGGCCCAGTTTGCAGTCATCTGCAAACTTTGTCAGCCATAACCCTCCTGTGTTTGCTTGTACTTCAGAAAAGTAGATGCCGAACAAGAGTGGACCCAGGACTGAGCCCTGTGGGACACCACTTGTGACAGGCTTTGAGTCTGACATGGCTCCAGCAACTCTGACCCTGTGGGTTCTGTCACTTAGCCAGTTTGCAACCCATCTTGTGATGTATGGGTTTACATTCAAGCTGATGAGTTTTTGATGATACCTGAGTGGGGTATTGTGTCGAAGGCCTTTGCCAGGTCAAGGTAGGCTGTATGGACTGCCTTTCCCTCATCAATGGCCTTGGTGACTGTCTCGAAAAAGTCAACCAAGTTTAAAAGGCATGATCTGCCTTTGACAAAGCCAAACTGGGTTGAATCCAAAGTCTGCAAGTTCCCTATGTCTTTATTTATGAGTTCCATTATGATCCTCTCCATGGCTTTGCAGATAAGGCTTGTCAAGCTAATGGGACGGTAATTTCCAGGGTCGGTGGAGGCACCGCCTTGTGAAGTGGGACCACAGTCGCCGTCGCCACTCCTTGGAGTGCGTATCCTGAGGTGAGGCTAAGATTAAACAGCTGTCCTAACTGCGGGTTTAATTCCTCATTGAGTTCATGGAGCACACAGCCGGGGACACCATCCGGTCCCATGGATGCTGTGTTTTTTGGTTTGGAGAGAGCAGTGCTCACCTGGGCGTTGGAGATATTTGGGGGCTACAATCCTCTGGTATAGATATCTCTCCTTTTGGGGAGGGGGAGAAGTTTGCACTGAACCTGTCAGCCAGTATGTTGGCAATGTGTGTAGGTTCAGTAATCTTCACATCATTTTGAACTAATTCTGAGCATATCTGGGAGTTTCCTCCTAGGTTTCTAACATAGCTAAAGAAGGCCTTATGATTGTCTTTTGAATCCTTGGCGATTTTTCTCTCAAAATTTGCCTTGCATGATTTTATGAGAGCTCTTAGTTTTTTTACTTATAATGATCAAGGGTGTCTTACCTTTCAAGGATTTTGCTCTATCTTGTAGTAGCTTCCTCCTTTTGTTGTAGAGCTTGTTTATGGCTGGGGTCCACCAGACTGGATGCTTGCCTTTGGTACAAAGAGTCTTAGTTTTGTTTGGGATTGCCTGATCCATGCAGTCCTGTAGGTGCTGGTAGAAGGCATTTGTAAGTGATTCAGCGGTTTGAGTAATGTTTACCACTGGCTCAGGGGCCTTAAAGGAGACCACACTAGTTTTTAGAAGTGTGAAGTCGGCTTTTGAGAAGTTTTTCACTGTGGTCTTTTTGTTTCAGGTGGGGGGGATGAGGACCTCCAGCGAGATTAGTTTATGATCTGATCTCACCAGTGAGGGTATACTTCGGTGTTGAACATTGTGATCCCATGTTCGTGATGATGAGATCAAGTATGTTTTCTCCTCTTGTGGGGATGGTGACTAGTTGTTCCATGGCATTTGAGTTTATGAACTCCAGGAACCTTTGGGCTAGAGTGTTTGGGCTTGAGTAGTGTTCCCAGTCTATATTAGGGTAGTTGAAGTCACCTAGTATGATGGTGTTTGGAGATACATTTATCCCCTCCATTGTTTTCAGGAAGGCCATGTGAGGTTCCTGAGTTTGAGAGGGTGGCCTGTAACATGCTACAAATTGCAGAGCAGTCTTGCCTATGGTTAATTGCACCTGGATGGTCTCCGATGCATCGTGCGTTGCCACCAACCTTGAGGTGTGGGTGTCCTTTATGAATATGGACACCCCCTCCTTTCTTGGTTTTGTCCGGATTTTGGGGCTGGAACGCATGATATGAGGTGAAACCTGCTAGTGCTGGGGTGCTCTCAGGAGCCTTGAACCAGGTTTCTGTCACAGCACAGACATCGATGTTCTCCATACTGAGAAGGGCCTCGAGTGCGTGCATCTTGAGATTGAGACTTCTGGCATTGAGCAGCATTACCCTTAGCTTTTTTACTTTTTTGTGTGCTAGGGTGGTAGGTTTAGAATTTGAGCCTTGCCTAAAAGGCACTATGGGGTGGCAAGAGCCTTTGCCAATATCCGGAAGCCTAGGGGTGACAGGTGCAAGCCGTCCCTTGCGAGCAGCGTGGCTTGTCCAGGATGTCATCCCAGGCAGACAGACATTGGATCCCCTTTGAATGACACCAGAATTTAAGCCAATTATTAAAGTTGATCATCTTATCACTGTATTGTGGCATCATTCTAGGTGAAGGTAGGATACTGCTCAAGGTCAGGGTCATACCTGCCTGGGCTACATAATCAGAGAGCTCCTCAATGTCTCTTTTCATGTAGTCCAAGGAGGTACGTCTCAGGTCGTTGACACCAGCGTGGACAATGACTGAGTCGTACTTGTACCTGCTGTTGAGAGACCTGAGTGCTTGTGTTATGTGGCGGATTCTAGCGCCCGACAGGCAGCTTACTGTGACCTTCTAATTACTCAGTCTGGTGAGCGGGACGTCAGTGTGTCTGACTATGGAGTCACCTATGACAAGTATGTTTGGTGTTGTATTTGGCCTTAAGGGCAGTGACTGCTTTGCACACTGATTTTGTTGTTTATGTGTTGTTTGTGTGGTGTATTGAGTTTGCAGTTGCTTGGGTGTCTGCTTTGGAGGCCTCTGCTGTTTAGGTAAATTTTTACTCAGAGCCTCCGAGTATGTCTTAGTGTGTTTATGTGTTTGATTCAGTGGTGTGGTTGAGTTATGTGAGACTGGTATTGTGGTGTGTGTAGTTGCCTTCTCCTCCTGCCTGGTCTTGCCAGTCCTGAGTTGAGAGAGCTCAGCCTCCAGTCTGGCTAAATAGCTGCATCTCTCACAAGTGTTAGTGTTACATGGGAGGAGGAGATGGTTGTCCGTGTACATGAGGCAATTGTAACATTGTCTCAGAATTCCCAGATTCACCAAATGGGCAGGAGAGGACGCCAGCATCTGACCCTTCGACATGCTAGAAAGAATTATGAGTTGGTATGAGACAGAAAAGTAGTGGGCTTAGCAGGGAAGTGGGCACTCCTGGGGGGTTTTGCTAGTGAGAGATTTGTATAATATAGGAGTGCTTGACCTGCAAAGAGAATGCTTATAAGACAAGGGATATGCTTATAAGACAAGTGCTGAGCTTTTTGAGAAGAAAAAGCTATTTGGAACAAGTGCTACACTTTTGACTTTTGTGTGACATAAAATGGCATTTTCTTAACCCACTGCTGTTATGTCAGCCATGATAACAAAGAGTGCAGTAAAGCACAGATCTGTGGTTTGTGCCTCTGTGTTTGTCATTGTCCTCATTATGTACAAGACACTATTCAGTGTTCTTCTCCAGGTCATTCTGCCACTGCCTAGCCCATGTCTGTACTGCCCCTACTCAAGACATATGTACTCTCTCAGACATCTCACTTTGTTCTACTTTTGTGTATAAAATGGCTCATAGATATTTACTAGGTTAATGACCACAAGGGCCTTTTTAAGCCTAGCCATGCATCCCAAATCTCTGACAAGCTCTGATACCCTTGATAAGTGTAAGCATGGACCTGGGAGATGAACCATTTAAAGGTTACCTGTGTCCATTAGACATAGGTGCCAAGCAGAGATGAATTTCTGGTTTCCCATCCAATTGTCCAAGTTACACTTGCATTGGGTTAGGGAGGAACTCTGCTTCACATGGATGGGGAGCCTGTTTCATAGATGGCGTAGTCTCTGGGATACATACATATCTCTCCATAAGTCTTATTTATATCATAGGCAAGGTTTAAGTCTTTAGAATGGGTAATTCTGGTGCTGTTTGTTTTGTGGATATGCAAGAGGTCCATTAGAGTGGGGTCTGACAATGCTCTGTATGGCAGGCATAAATTTCCCCTCAAAAGCCAGTATGAGACAGAATAGAGGAATAGGGCCTTGAGGCAGTTTCTATAGGACATTTTACTTACACCCTGTATTGTTTTAACTGTTTTGCACTTTTAAAAAAGTTATTTGTTGCTTAATTTTACCTGTAGGCTAACACACTCAAGTGCGCTAGCCGTTTAAAAGCATTTATAGCATTTACTGTCTGTTTTTCCTCTGTTTTCTGCAAAAAAAAAAAAAAATCTTGTTTTCCCGCCTTACTGAACTAGAATAGTCCAGTCTTCAGAGTTTGCTGATCTCTGGGCTTTGGCTTGGTTCCTGTGCTATTCCATATCCTTATTTGGATAAAGGGAAGCTTCTTTGTTCACCAGTGGGAGTGGGGAGCACTGAGCAGCCTATTTGTCCCTAGAGCAGTGGTTCCAGCCAGAAACTTGTAGTCTATTGGCCATTTTGGGTCAATTCCTAGCTCTTTTCAACCCCCTGCTATAAAGCCAGCTTTAGCGCGCTTTTGTGTGATTTAGCACGGAGTTGCCCATAGAGCACCATCGGGCAGCGCCGGTTAAACGAGGTTAAACTGTTTCTGGCTCCGTAAAGTCTGCTCTTCAATTTTTCCCTTAGAACTTCTCTACTTGCAATCTAAACAGTCTATTCTCTATCTCAAAAGCTCAGCACTTGCTCCTAAAGCATTTTCATATAGGTAAAGTACTTATATACTAAACAAAGTACTACATTAGCCTAGAATCCACTTGAGTACCCATTTCCCTATAGGTCCCTTCTGACTTAGTTACACAGCAAACTTTTTCACTTTTTCTAGCATGTCGAAGGGTCAGTTGCTAGCATCCTCTCCTGTTCAGCTGGTGAATCTGGGCATCTTGAGGCAATGTTACAATTGCCTCATGTACACAGACAACCCACTCCTTCTCCCACAAAACACAAATACATGTGAGAGATGCAACTATATAGCCAAACTGGAGGCTGAGCTCTCTCAACTCAGGACTGGCAAGACCAGACAGGAGGAGAAGGAAACCATGCACACCACAAACCCAGTTTCACATAGAACTATCACAACTGCAAAACAAACACATAAACACACAAAGACATACTCGGAGGCACTGATCAAACTCTACCAAAACTACAGAGGCCTCCAAAGCAGACACCCAAGCAACTGTCACCTCAAGACATAAGACATGCAACACATAGTTCTCAAAGTCAGTGTGCTAAACAGTCACAGCCCTTAAGGCCAAACACAATGCCAGACACACTTGTTATAGGTGACTCCATAGTCAGACACACTGACGTCCCACTCACCAGACTGAACAAGGAAAAGATCACAGTAAGCTGCCTGTCAGGCGCTAGAATCTGCCACATAACACAAGCACTCAGGTCACTCCACAGCAAGTACAAGTATGACTCAGTCATTGTCCATGCCGGTGTGAACGACCTGAGACGTACCTCCCTGGACTACATGAAAAGAGACATAGAGGAGCTCTCAGATTATGTAGCCCAGGATGGTATGACCCTGATCCTGAGCAGTATCCTACCCTCACCAAGAATGATGCCACAATACAGAGACAAAATGATCAGCTTTAATAATTGGCTTAATTACTGGTGTCATTCTAAGGGGATCCAATGTCTGTCTGCCTGGGATGACATGCTTGACAAGCAATGCTGCTTTGCAAGGGACGGCTTGCACCTGTCACCCCTGGGCTTCCGGATATTGGCAAAGGCTCTTGCCACCCCCATAGTGCCTTTTTTAGGCAAGGCTCAAATGATAAACCTACCGCCCTAGAAAACAAAAATGGAGAAAAACTAAGGGTAATACTGCTCAATGCCAGAAGTCTAAACCTCAAGATGCACACCCTCGAAGCCCTCCTCAGTATGGAGAACATCAATGTCTGTGCTGTGACTGAAACCTGGTTCAAGGCTCCTGAGAGCACCCCAGCACTATCAGGTTATACCTCATATCATGCGTTCCGGCCCCAAAATCCGGACCGAACCACAAAAGGAGGGGGAGTATCCTTATTCATAAAGGATACCCACACTTCCAGGTTAGTGGCAACGCACGAAGCATCGGAGACCATCCAGGTGCAATTAACCATAGGTAAAACTGCCCTACAGTTTGTAGCATGCTACAGACCACCTTCTCAAACTCAGGAAACCCACACAGCCTTCCAGAAGACACTGGAGAGTATGAATGTCTCTCCAAACACCATCATATTGGGTGACTTCAACTACTCAAACATAGACTGGGAACATTACTCAAGCCCCAACACCCTAGCCCAAAGGTTCCTGGAGTTCATAAACTCAAATGCTATGGAACAACTAGTCACCATTCCTACAAGAGGAGAAATTATACTAGACCTGATCATCACAAACATGGGGACAAAATGCTCCATACCGGAAGTATATCCCTCATTGGTGAGATCAGACCATAAATTAATCTCACTGGAGATCCACATCCCGCCCCCACCCCCAGCAAAAAAGACCACAGTGAAGAACTTCTCAAAAGCAAACTTCACACTTCTTAAGACTGGAGTGGTATCCTTCAAGGCCCTCGAGCCAGTGGAAACCACAACCCACTCTGCTGAAACCCTTACAAATGCCTTCTACGAGCACCTCCAGGAATGTATGGATCAAGCAATCCCTAATAAAATCAAGACCCTTTCCACCAAAGGCAGGCGCCTGGTCTGGTGGACCCCAGCCATAAACAAACTCTACAACAAGAGGAGAAAGCTACTACATGACAGAGCAAAATCCCTAAAAGGGAAGGCATCTCTTATCAATACTAGCAAAAAACTACGATCACTCATAAAATCATCCAAGGCCAACTTTGAGAGAAAAATCGCTAATGACACAAAAGACAATCATAAGGCCTTCTTTAGCTATGTTAGAAACCTGGGTGGAAACTCCCAGATATGCTCAGAATTAGTCCAAAATGATAAAAAAATCACTGAACCCAGAGACATTGCCAACATACTGGCAGACAGGTTCAGTGCAAATTTCTCCCTCCCTCCCCAAAGGAGAAATATCTATCCCACCAGAGTCTAGCCTCCCAAACATCTCAGATGCCCAGGTGAGAGCTGCTCTCTCTAAAGCAAAAAACACAGCATCAATGGGACTGGACGGTGTCCCCGGCTGTGTGCTACATGAACTCAATGAGGAACTAAACCCACACATAAGGCTGCTGTTTAATCTTAGCCTTACTACAGGATACGTACCCAAAGAATGGCGTACGGCAACTGTGGTCCCACTCCACAAAGGCGGTGCTTCTACGGACCATGGAAATTACCGCCCCATAAGCTTGACGAGCCTTGTCTGCAAACCTATGGAGAGGATCATAATGGAACTCATAAATAAAAACATTGGGGACCTACAGACACTGGATCCTACCCAATTTGGCTTTGTCAAGGGCAGATCCTGCCTCTTGAACTTGGTCGACTTTTTCGAAACAGTCACTAAGGCCATTGATGAGGGTAAGGCAGTTCACACAGCCTACCTTGACCTAGCAAAAGCGTTCGACACAATACCCCACTCGGGCATCATAGAAAAGCTCACCAGCTTAGATGTAAACCCATATGTCACAAGATGGGTTGCAAACTGGCTCAAGGACAGAACACACAGGGTTAGAGTTGCTGGTGTCATGTCAGACTCTAAGCCGGTCACGAGTGGTGTCCCACAGGGCTCAGTCCTGGGCCCCCTCTTGTTCGGCATTTATTTTTCTGAAGTGCAGGCAAACATAGGGGGATTGTGGCTGACAAAATTTGCAGATGACTGCAAACTGGGCACCATAATTGACACTCCATCAAAGATAGACATCCTCCAGAGAGGTCTCATAGAAATGGATAACTGGTGCCAGAGCCATGGCCTTAAGCTAAATGCCAAAAAATGTATAGTCATACCCTTTGGGAAAAACAAGGTAACCCCTAATTACCACATAGGTGATAATCCATTAAACACGGAAGAAGTTATCAGGGACCTGGGGACCCAAGTTGACAGTAACCTCTCTTTTGACACTCACATTGCCAAAGTGGTTAGGAAGACCTTCTACATTGCCCACCTGATCATGAAGGGATTCACATCCAGATCAGGAGAGGTCATTGTACCCCTGTACTCTTCACTTATCAGACCAATGATTGAGTACAACACCCCATTCGGAATGTACCTTACCTGACACCTGCAGCAGTTGGAAAGACCCCAAAAGTTCCTCACCAAAAGGATAAAGGGGCTCAAACATATGTCATACGATGCCCGACTGAAGAAACTCCAGCTCTATTCAGTCGCATACCGTCTGCTCAGAGGTGATCTGTGCCTGACATACAAGGCCATGTCCAACCCGGAATTAATGGACATGCTCCACCTCAAAAAATCCAAATCCACCAGAGCCATGAGAGCAAGAGACTTAAACCTCAACACGGATATAAATAGGACGTGCTGGAGGGACAGATTAATCACCCAGAGACTTCCTACACTATGGAACAGAATCCCAGTCCATGTGAGGCAGAGCCCCTCACTGACTCTGTTCAAGAGAAATCTTGACGAGTGGATGGGAGATCATAGGTTTACCCCGGGAATCATCTCTGTGTCACTGCTGGACAGAGGCACAGCAAACTAATGGGTATAGTATTTTCATCCTAAGGGGTGGTGAAAGCCACACACACTCTGGCTAGGCTTATAAATGCCCTAGGGCAGATAGCCTAGTATGAACCTATGAACCTATGAACCTCTGTGGATGTTCCAATTGTTGGATATGCCTGGTTAGGGACATACCAAAGGGGGCACTGTACTCAATGATAGGTCTGATGAATGCCGAATACAGTGGAACAATAACTTCCTTGGACTTAGATGCCATACCTTTGTTTATACGTTACGCAATATAGAATGATTTCCTCACTACTGTAGACACGTGATGGTCAAAGGCTAGATTACTATCTATATGTGTCTCTAAGTCCCTGACTACTGGCTCAACTCTAAGGGGTGTGTTGTCAGTATGATAGTTACCAGGGATGCATGACTTCCCAAAGGATACTGTTATGCATTTCTTGGCATTTAGTTTTAGTCCATGGCTCTGACACCAATTGTTTGTCTGTGTCAGCCCCTCCTGGAGAACATTTGTGTCAGTGTGAGATTCAATGACAGCTCTTAATTTGCAATCACCTGCAGATTTAGTCAGCCAGTGACCACTGACACTGACCTTGACTTCTGAGAAGTAAATACCAAAAAGGACCAGTCCAAGGACTGATCCCTGAAGAACTCCACTTGTGACTGGCCTCTTTGTAGTGGTGGACTCCCCAATTCTAACTTCCTGGGTCCTGTCTGTGAGCCAGTTGGCTATTCACTGGGTAACATACAGATTTATACTTAACCTCTTGAGTTTGTCAACAATGCCCAAGTGGGCTATTGTATCAAATTCCTTTGCCAGGGCAAGGTAGGCAATATGAATGATTTTGCCCTCATCTATTGCTTTGGTGACCTTATCAAAGAAATCCACCAGGTTGAGTAGGCATGATCTGCCCTTGACGAAACCAGACTGGGTTGGGTCCAGTGTCTGGAGGTTTACTATATCCCTGTTGATCATCTCCATGATAATTCTTTCCATGGCTTTACATATAAGACTAGTGAGATATATGGGTCTGTAGTTTCCAGGGTCTGTAGATGGCCCACCTTTGTGAAGGGGGATGACTGTTGTCTTTCTCCATTCATGAGGCACAAAGCCTGTTTGCAGACTACAGTTAAGTAGTAATTCCAGAGGCCCTGATAGGTCATGTTTCCTGCTATTTAAAAGGAATCCTGGGATATTGTCTGGGCCCATTAATGCAGTGTTCTTGGTCTTAGAGAGAGCATTAAGGACCTGTTCCCTAGTGATAGAAGGGGGAGTTATATTTGATGATATTTCCTGATGGAAGGTTGAGGGAGGTGAGAGGGGTAAAGCTGGAGCTGAATTTATCAGCCAGGTGATTTGCTATATCTTCTGACTCAGTATAGGTGGCTCCATTCACAATGAGCTCTGCACACAATTGTGCATTGCCTTTGTGGTTGCAGACATAGCTAAAGAATGCTTTGTGGTTATCCTTGGCTTGGGAGGCCAAATGCACTTCAGATATGGCTTTGGTAGACTTCATTTGTCCTCTGAGTTGTTTGTTTAGTTTGATGAGAATGCTTTTATCCTGTTGGGTGCTGCACCTCCTAATATTTGCCATGATTTTCTTCCTCCTGTTATACAGTCTATTGATTTTGTGATTCCACTATGTTATTTATTATTTATTTATTTAACATTTGTTTACCGGGAGTGTCTGTCTGGGCTGAAGCCTGTTTTCAGCAGAGGCCTGGGGAGAAAAGCTCCACACATAATAATACAAAAATATAAAAATGAGTACAAACAATGTGAGCAAAGACATTGCTGATATAGAAGTAGGTACAGTTACAACTTAAACGTATTACAAAAATTTAAATGATTGTATCAAATATATAGTAGTATGTACAATTACATCAAGTGTATTGAGAAGAGAGAAGGATGTGATGTGATAGTAAGGTTGATATGTTTGCAAGAGAATATGTTATAAGCCAAGGAAGCAAAACAGTATAAGCTAGTGAGGTTGTCTTAATAAGACAGATGTGAGTTAGACCATAGGAACATCTTTACATAGTAAGATTTTTGTGGCAGGGGTCAAACTGGGGCTATGCAAGAACAGAGCCAGTTTGCTTTGAAAAAGGTTCTTAAAAGCTTTTTAAAATGAGAAGGGTTAGCATTGGATAGTATGGTGTTTGGAATAGTGTTCCAAAGTTTAGATATGGCATTAGAGAAAGCTGATAGTCTGTGCTTATTATTTGCTTTGGAGATGTTGAGCAATTTTTTTATCAGTTGATCGTAATTGTCTACTGGTAGAATATGGGGAAATAATGTTTATTAGGGCAGGACAGTTATTTGGGTAGTAAAGGATGAAATGACAGATAGTAAGCTGACTTTTACTAATAACATTTGGAAGTTCTAGCCATCCAAGTTTAAGAAGTGATGTGCAGTGGTATTCTCTATATGTTATGCACAGAAAACCAAAGACAAGCAAAGAATAATCCACGACCTTGAAGAAAGGAACCGGAACTCTGCTAAAGTCCACAAGGCTGTATTTTTATTTCTGAAGTATTCCAAAAGTCACAGATAAAATCACACAAGCGCTTTCGCTTAGGCAATCCTGAGCTTTATCAAGTGAAAACAAATTGCAGTGTGCAGTAACCTCCATTAAATAGCCTGGCAATTATACAATTAATTAACTAGTACTAAGGTGTGGTGCTTTAGAGTTGGGTGTAAAAAAAGTTAGTCATTATATCAACTCAAAAAATGAAATGTTTGCAATAACATATGCACTTAAATAAAAATGACTAACCATAAAAAGCCAGTTTCTTAGGTTTCAGAACATAAAAGTCTGAAATCTGATTGGGATTGTAGATTGTTAAAGAATATGCTTAAAGATGTGTTTAGATTGTCAGTGAATTGTTAAAAAATTTTTTTTCATTATTACTTTGCACTGATAAAAACATGCAATAAAATATGCGTGAGATATTTTTAATGCCCATCCATATAACATTTCATATAGAATTTGATTTATTAGTCGGAATCCTATAACCGTGGATGTTCAATAATTTAATATGCTGTGTGGGGATGCTGTGGTATGAAGGGGGTCAAGTGTGAGAGTTATAACCTAGCCCTCCTAAGCTTGAGGACCGGTTTAATGCTGATCATCCCATTCAGACCTGGTGGCTTCCCTGCATTCAGTCTCAACTGCCATAATAGTTCACGGTAGCCCAAGGTGGATTCCCAGTCACCACCTCTTGCATCTGGCTCAACCTGTTCCAGAACTAGAAACTGGATTTTGGGTTCTGGGCAGGAGAGTGAGTGTTTGTAGAAGGCGTTGGTTTCCTTCTTCCTGGTCATGTCATAAAGATGCTCGTAGATACGCTTTCTTAATTCCCTCTCAGTTTTGCCCACATAGAAACTTTGACAGTTGGTGCACATCCCCAAGTATACGACCCCTCTAGAGGCACAGGTGTAAAATCCAGTGGGGTGTATCTTGTAGTTCCTAGACGGGAGGTATGGTGCTGTTTCTTTGGATATGGCATGACATTGGGCACAGGCACCACATTTGAATGTGCCCAGCCTTGGTTGTTTTACCTTCATCTTTTTTCTTTGATTTCTTTCAAATAATTCCTTTAAATTAGCCCCTCTTTTACGAACAAAACTGGGTTTAGGTGGTATGTAGTCCTTTAGTTCTTCAGTTCTTTAGTCATTTTTATTTAAGTGCATATGTTATTGCAAACATTTCATTTTTTGAGTTGATATAATGACTAACTTTTTTTTACACCCAACTCTAAAGCACCACACCTTAGTACTAGTTAATTAATTGTATAATTGCCAGGCTATTTAATGGAGGTTACTGCACACTGCAATTTGTTTTCACTTGATAAAGCTCAGGATTGCCTGAGCGAAAGCGCTTGTGTGATTTTATCTGTGACTTTTGGAATACTTCAGAAATAAAATTACAGCCTTGTGGACTTTAGCAGAGTTCCGGTTCCTTTCTTCAAGGTCGTGGATTATTCTTTGCTTGTCTTTGTTTTTTTGTGCATTACTTCACTTGATCTTGTCTGCCATGGCCAACGGAGAAGAAACCTTTAACCCAGGAGAAACTCCTGAAATGCTGAAAAACACTACAAACGATCTTCCGGTGAGCAGAGCGGAGTTCAACCAAGTACTGGTTGCACTCAAGGAGCTCACTAACTTGCTGAAACCCACTACGGCTGCTTCACCAGGGCTAGCTTGCAACCAGCAGCAAGCACTACAAAATAACTTTGGATTACCGGTAATTGCGGACCCGGAAGAGGGTACAAGTTCCATTATATCCTCCACGGACATGTCTGGCGCCGGATCCAAAAGAAACAACTTTACTCGTCGCCATGAAGCTACCAGAGCTCCTGAAACTAACGTACAACTAGGGACCAATGGAACTAGTAATCCTGCTTTGAAACATAGAAACAAGGATGTAAACTTTACAAAATGGGCTGGACAACGCTTCACCTTTTCTAAAGGTAGTAACAATTCTAACAACAGGCTATTTAATGGAGGTTACTGCACACTGCAATTTGTTTTCACTTGATAAAGCTCAGGATTGCCTGAGCGAAAGCGCTTGTGTGATTTTTATCTGTGACTTTTGGAATACTTCAGAAATAAAAATACAGCCTTGTGGACTTTAGCAGAGTTCCGGTTCCTTTCTTCAAGGTCGTGGATTATTCTTTGATTCTCTATATGTTGCCTGACAGGCAAATTTGGCAATTCTGTGGTAGCATGTTTTGAGTTTTTGAAGTTCTGTTTTTTAAGGTTAGTCAGTAGTGGGGATGCATAAAGTAGTGAAGATAGTAAATAGGATCTAGCCACAGTGATTTTGGTGAGTTGTGTAAGGTTGTGCTTGATCCTGTAAAGTGAACCTAGTTTGGTATTTACTTTCTTAATAGTTTGTGCTATATGGAGGGAGAAATTAAGGGAGTTATCTATAGTTGCACCCAGTAGTTTGGTATTATCAACTGGGATATAATGGTATTGTTAGAAGAAAGAATAGAGAAAGGGCTTGTGATATTGGCTTTGGCGTTATGTGAAAAAATCATTAGTTTAGTCTTGCTAGGGTTTAATATGAGATGGCTGGAGGCTAGGAATTGTTCGATCTCAGTAAAGGCTTGCTGGGTTTGAGTTTGGAGGTCAAGAATAGTAGGAGCAGAGAAGCATGAAGTCATTGGCGTACTGAATTGTTTTAGCTGAGGAAGTAGCTAGATAGATATAAAGTAGGCAAACAGCAACAAGGAGAAAATCAGTCCCATTGTTGTTTCTTAAGTAGCTTGATGGAGGTTGTTTGTGAAGATTGTAAAGAGAATGGGTCCAAGAATGAAGCCTTTAGGCACACTGATGTTTACGGGTGCTAGGGGTGATAAGTCCAAAAATGGAGCCTTGAGGCGCATCGATGTTTACTGGTGCTAGGGGTGATAAGTCCAAGAATGGAGCCTTGAGGCGCATCGATGTTTAGTGGTGCTAGGGGTGATAAGTCCAAGAATGGAGCCTTGAGGCACATCGATGTTTACTGGTGCTAGGGGTGATAAGTCTTCGCACCACTTGACTACTTGT
Source organism: Protopterus annectens (assembly GCF_019279795.1). Taxonomy (NCBI): domain Eukaryota; kingdom Metazoa; phylum Chordata; order Ceratodontiformes; family Protopteridae; genus Protopterus; species Protopterus annectens. Next base: position 1,717,241,172 of record NC_056737.1, read on the forward strand.
TGCCAATTAGACAAGTAGTTTTTAAACCAGGTGAGGTATTGAGGGGAGAAGTTGAGGTTAGCTAGTTGAGTTAGTAGTTTTTGATGGGAGACAGTGTCAAAGGCTTTTGACATGTCTAGGAAAATGGATGAGACATAAAGTTTGTTATTGAGAGCATGGTGAATGCAGTCTGAAAAATCTAGAAGGGCTGTTATTGTACTGTGTTTTGGTCTGAAACTGTGTTAGGTTGAGGCTAAGCTTGGTTGTTTTCAAGGAGGTAAGTGAGCATTTGTGAGTGAATACATCTTTCCAGGAGTTTAGCTAGGGAAGAGATTAAAGCAGTGGGTCTAAAATTGGATAGACGAGTAGAAGGGCCACCTTTGTGGAGAGGAATAATGTGGGATATTTTCCAGATCTTTGGGATGTACTGCTCAGTAATAGACCTGTTTATAAGTATAGCAACTGGGAAGGCTATTGAGTTAGCTACAAGCTTTAAGAATTTAGGTGGTAGTTGATCTGCTGCAGAAGAGGATGTTTTTAATTTACAGAGGAGGGATTTCATGTAAGAAGTTGTTACTGATTTCATATGGAATAGGTTTTGGTTATTTAAAGGCGGGGTAGGATTTGTGAGTACAGCAGGAGGCGAGGTGGCAAGGAGTGATGTGATGGCATTGATAAAGTAATTGTTGAATTGGGTTGCTATGGATTCTTCAGGGTTAGTGGGTGTAGGAGGGGGAGTAGTGGGTTTGCTTGGGTGTAGTAAAGTATTGATAGTGGACCAAAACTTTTTGGGATTATTCTGGTGTTTATACTGGGCAGTGGTAAAGTAATTCTCTAGCCCCCTCAAGAAAAATTAAAATCAAATCTAATTATGCTCCCTGGCTTACCAAAGACACTAGAAACCGTATGCACAAAAGAGACAATGCCTGGAAAGCCTGGCTTAAGAGAAAAGAACCACCCCTACTACAAAACTACAAATAGTTACGTAATCTTGCCAAAAATCAAACCAATAAAGACAAAAGAAATTACTACAACTCGGCCCAATTTAAAGACAAGTCCAAACCATGTAAGTTCTGGTCAAGTCTAAACAAGATTTTTTCGACTGGCTGGCCCTCCAATCCCTCCCCCTACCCTAACACATCTCCTCTTGAGACTGCTACCCTCCTCAATAGACACTTCATTGAAACTATCCAAAAACTCACTCCCTCCAACTCCAAGTTTACTGCCATCCCCTCTCCCTCCCACCAACTTAATAACAACTTCTTCTCCTTTCAAGCTGTTTCCACTTCCTATATCAATACTCTTCTTCTGAAACTAAAACCCTGCTCTCCCCCTACTGACAGCCTCCCCTCTAGCTTCCTCAAATTAGCAGCTGAGTCTATAGCATATCCTATATCTATTCTCATCAACAGGTCAATCCAAGAAGCCACTGTACCTCTCATTTGGAAATCCTTTTTCACAATTCCCCTCCATAAAGGTGCAAACTCATCAGATCCATTTAACTTCTGACCCATCTCCATCCTGTCCCCTCTCTCTAAAATACTTGAGAAATGCATTCATTCACAACTTCTCAACTATCTCCTCCAGCATAACCTATTTACTCCCACCCAGCATGGTTTTCGCCCTAACCATAGCATAACTACTGCTCTCTTATCATTTACTCATACTATTGCTGAAGCCCGTGACAACAACAAACTCATACCTTGTCTCTTCCTTGATCTATCCAAAGCTTTCGGTACAGTATCTCACCCATTGCTGCTAACTAAACTGGCTAATCTCAACCTTTCAATGACATCTCTATCCTGGTTCTCCAGCTATCTCTCTCACAGGCAGCAGTCAATAAAATGGCTGTCTTCCTGCTCTCCTTATATTCCAGTCCCATTTGGTGTCCCACAGGCCTCCATCTTGGGTCCCCTCCTATTTAATGTATTTACTAACGAACTACATAAATCATGTCAACAAGCCTCCCTCATCCAATACGCTGACGATTCCACTCTTATCTCTACCTCTAACAATGTCTCTGAACTTCTCACACTAACCCAAGATATCTTTGCATCTACTGAAAAATGGCTATCTGATAACTTACTCATTCTTAATCCTAAAAAGACTAAGCTCTTGCTCTTTCTCCCCCAGTCCCTCTCTCACCACAAGTCCACTTTTACCATTACATCCTCCAACAACACTATCATAAAACTTGAACCCCAAACAAAGCTCCTGGGAGTCATCATTGATGATGAACTTAAGTTTAACCCTCACATACTTCACTGTATCAAAAAAACTCCCGTAACAAAACTTCCAGACACCACCACAGCAAATGTGATACTTTATAGCAAAATTTCCAAACACCACCATGGCAAATACGATACTTTTAAGCTCTTTATTTCACCAAAAAAATAAAACAAAAGCTTCTTGTAAGTGCTGATGAAGGGTTTGATTTAACCCGAAAGTGCTTACAAGAAGCTTTTGTTTTATTTTTTTTGGTGAAATAAAGAGCTTAAAAGTATCGTATTTGCCGTGGTGGTGTTTGGAAATTTTGCTATAAAGTATCACATTTGCTGTGGTGGTGTCCGGAAGTTTTGTTACGGGAGTATTTTATTGTTTCTACTGGACGCTTTCACTCTACTACTGCCTCTCTGCATATGTATATAAAAAAAAAACACCAGAAACTAGGATTACTATATCATAATAAAAAGTTCCTTAATGTAAATGCCAGACTCTCCCTGGCTCAAGCCTTCCTCCTACCCTCCTTTTTTTATGCAGCCCCTATTCTAATATCCAATCTACTACTATGCTCAAACTACAACAGACATGCCGCAAGATAGCTTGATTTGTTACAGACTCTCCTTACAGGTCTCACCACTGCCTAGCCCTAAATGCCCTTCAATGGCTTGAACACCCCAAAAACTCCTACTACAGCAATTCCAAATATTACACACTATTATATACAAACCATCTTCTTGCCCTGCTCTATCCACCCTGGTATCTCACTACTCCCCTTCCAGGACCCTACGTAGCTCTAAACAGCAACTTTTAGATCCTTACCATCCAAAAAGAAATGTTGGGAAACTTATCTATAAATGCCCTGTTGTCCAAGCCTGGAACAAACTCCCTATACACATCCGCTCCATTTCCCACTCTCTATACTTTAAAAAAGAACTTAAATAGTGCTTTCATTGAACAGTATACTAACCATTTTTCTAAACCTGATATAAATTTTGTTGAGGTGCTGTATTCTTTTCCCCCATCCCCACTTACCTCAGCTTAAACAGAGAGTCTTAACCTGAGACCTCATTAAATATGAAGGAGGGTGCTCATTTTATGAAGACACATATCCCCACCCCTCATAACATTTCTAAATTTTCTTTGAGATTCTTCTCTCAGATGAAATTATTTCTCCTCTTCTTCAGCCTCACTGTCCCTCCCACTACCCAAACTAACAACCTCTGCCATCACACCTATAGCCAATATATTTGATATTAATGAGTGAGTTTAGGTAGTCACATTGTTAAGAGAAAAGTCTTCACTGTGAGGTATACTTTTATTTGCTGCTTCTACTACTAAAGTAATGCTAGGTTACTTTCTGATAACAGCCATCATTTGACTTACAGTCCTCTGAGTTAACATCATCTGCTGTAATATCTCTAAATAATTATTTTTTTAATTCAGTTTCAAAATATTTGTCTGATTTAGTAAGTGTTCTAGTAAAATAGTGCATTAAGGAAGTATCTCCCAAAACAAAGAATTAAAATGTTTCTATAATAAGCTCAGTAGCAGCATGTTAAGTCTTTTAATTGGGATGCTTAGGACTCGTGATTTTTTTTCATTAAACTATAGGGTTCCATTCTACAAACACAGAGAAGTGCATCTCTTTTTTCCCTCTTTATTTGTAATTTCATTTGGCCCCAAAATGTGCATTGTTTTACAGTATTCCTGTTAGGATTTGTTTTTCACAGTAAACTGAAAGATCCCCAAACTCCCATATTTCTTACGTTTCATAGTGTTGAAGGTGTCGCACATATTGAAATAAAGGCGCTATATCTTAACATAAAAGTCCTAACACCTTAAAAGATGAAACACTTTCAAAGAGAAGCCAAACTTCAAAAGAACAGTAGTAGTAGCAAAACACAATATGTGTAGTGTGTAGTGCAGGAGATGAAGTCTTCTAACGCACTGTGCTAAGACAAGGAGTGAGCAACCGATAATAGGAGATGCCCAGAACCTGCTTTAATTGGACATTAATTAAATCTACTTCACAACAGACTGTAGTTGGAATAGTGTGATCAAACAACCTTAATGACTTAATATCCAAGATACTACAACAATCACTGACAGCATCTGTTTAAACGGGTCTCTACAACTTTTTTATTATCACACTTTTACCTTTAGCCTTCAGGGGGCCTTAGTATGACAGTTCTAACTGACTTCTTGTAGTTTTACAAGTTCCACATTTTTATCTCTTTTTTTCTTTACTTTCTAAGCTTCATCTTTCCTGTATCACAATAGTTTCTGCCTCTCTCACTGTAGTTTATCTCTCCTGCATTCTTCTAAGCTGTTACATCTTGTATCCTATTTAGAATTATTTCTTACTGTGGATTGTCTTCATTTTCACCTTTTCCTCTAATGCTCTTCCCTAACCAATGTCTCAAACCAAACCTCCCCCACCAGGACTTTACAAGCACCTCATCCAATCACACACTAATCAAACCCACCTAAGAAACCAAGCTACTAGGTATAATTCTAGATGAGAGGTTAAGATTTGACAAACACATATCTTACTCCATTAAAAAGGCCCACATGAAATTAGGTTCTCTTTACAGAATAAAGCCATTCTTAACCAACTCTTCCAGACAAGCTATCACCAGGACCCACCTACTTTCTACCTTATTCTATGCCTCCCTTATATTTACCAATCTCAAAAAATCAGACTTAAGCAAACTTGAATCATGTTACAAGATAGCCAGATTTGCCGCTAACCTGCCCCATAAAGCCTATCATTGTCTTACTCTGAAACAAACGAAAGCGCTAATAAATTGTTCTTTTATTTATAGCCGAGTGCCTTTTATTGTTTTTACTACTGGCCGTTTTTTCTATTACTAGTTTTGTTGTCTGATTTGTTTATGTTACTGGTATGGCTTCGGGCAGTTCAAACGAAGGTACGGGAGCTGTTACTTTGATGGAATTTCAACAGCTCCGTGACTCCATGAACAATTTAACCTCCCTAGTGCAACAGCTGGTTACAAAAATGAGTGAGCCTATTTTGGCCACTTCTAGTAGCCGAGACTACATGAATACACCGGAGATCCTTAATGGGGAAACTAACGGCTCCTTTCCATAACCAGGGCAAGGTGTATCACATAGAGAAGGTAAACCCAATGAACATTCAAGCCCCGTAGCTTTTTCGTTGGATTCTTGGCTATGGAGGAAAGTACCATCTAATGCTGTGGCTATGGGTAATGACACTTTTTTCGATAAACTGTTAGAGGATTTTAAACATAAATTGACTCATTTTCGTAAATTACAACAAGAAAACAAATATTTTAAGGAATGTTTAAAACTTCAACAAGTGCCCAAAGGGCTCCGGTCATGGAAATTTCTGACCGGAATGGTACAACACTCCTTGTTACGTCAAGAACTCCTTGCCATGTTCGACAGACACGGCTGTGAGTTAATGGAGTTACTAATCAAACACAATTCTGTAACTATGGACAAACTGTATGTCAAAATTAAAGAACTCAACGGAAAAATTAACAGCAACACTTTGTTTTCTTATTAAAAATGTCAATATGACTTAATTTTTAAGGACACTGATACATTGTGCAACTCTATTTTGAGTAGAAAAAACAAAAAAATTGGGCCGAGACAAAGCAGCCTATGCACAAGGCAAAGCTCATCCCTTGCCTCCGTTGGAGCAAGCAACAATATATCCAGTTATAGGCCTCAACAGCACACGATACAGGTGAAGATTCAGATGGTGAGGTGGTCCCTTTAGGTCAACCAGAGGTGTGGAGGTTGGAGAGACTGCAGAACCGAAGACAGCAGAACAAGGACCACAAACAAACCGCTGGAATCGGAACCAGCAGAGGAGCAGCAATTGGAACAACAGGTACTAGAGGTGACTGTTAATACTGGCTGTAGTATCATAGAAAACACTATGCATGACTTTAAAATATATAACTACAGTCCAGTACCTATGTATGAAAAATGTGCAAATTTGTTTAGTAAGGGATATACTTTTGTCCCTAGTAAACCAGTTGATTTAGTTAAATCAATTTTAGATCTCAAAATGTATGTCCAAAACCTTAATTTAAAAGTTTTGTTCTTCAATGAAAATTCAGTTGTTAATAACGAGACAACGGATATGTTTCCAAGAATTCCCAATGCTTTTAATCCAGACTTACATCCCTTATTAAAGATGTTTGAGACTGTTTGTGAACTTGATTTTAGGTATTATTTTTCACAGTTTAATGGTGGAGAAAATATGTCAGGTGCAGACAAAGATTTACTTGAACATCTTAAATAATTCAGTGACCTTAGATTCATGTGTTCTGATAAAGGTGGAGGCATGGTGATCATGCAATATGATGATTATGTTCAAAGAATGTTTCAAATGCTATATAGTGGTACTTATGATGAAATATCAATCAATGAAGTAAATATGGGTTATAAAAGAATAGACTGGGAATTGGCTGACATGTTAAGCCAAGATCAGATTACTATTTATGAATATAATTATATGGTTAATGAATGGCCTAGGGTACTGGTGATTTTTGGAGTACCCAAGATTCATAAAAATTTAATTAATCCCCCTTTAAGACCAATTGTGGACTCAGGAAAATCAAAAAACAGTTACATAGCCAAATTCTTGGATAGACAACTAAAATTTGAAATGAGTAAAATTCCCAACCTCTGCCATGATACCTGGCATTTTCTGACTAAATGTAATGCATTATCTTCATTTTCTGATGGTATTTTTATTACTATTGACGTGCAGGATCTATTCAGTTGTATTCCTCATGAAGAAGGAAAAGAGTGGTTTGGTGCTTATCTTTATGAAGTAATAGGCCTTAATCAAGACAAAATCAATGTATCCTGCCAGTTATTAGATCTGGTGTTGAGCTTTAATTACATTTATATTGAAGGACATTACTTCAGACAGATGGAAGGTGTTGCCATGGGGTCAGATTACGGTCCCTTATTCGCCAATATTGTTATGGCATGGTGGGAGAGGGAATATTTATACTCAAGTCCATACAATAGATATGTTGGTATGTATGTAAGATATCTGGAGGATTTGTTTATTGCATGGAATGGGCCAATGGCAATAATAGACAAATTCATTCAATATATTAACCATACAACAATATTTTTGAAGTTCGCACATGTTGTAAGTATGGATAAGGTTGCTTATTTGGATGTGTTGATTTCAAAAAATGGAGAAGGTTTAAAATCTAACATCTTCAGAAAATCAACATTTTCGAATACTTATTTACATTATTCTAGCAACCATCCTGCTCATGTTAAACGGGGAGTAGTTAAGTGCCAGATGGTCCGAGCTGCCCGTATGGTTTCAGATTATGATGACTTCATTATTGAATGTACATTCATATCCAACATGTTTTATAACAGAGGGTACCCAAGAAGAATGGTTAATCAGATCCGGAATGAGATTATAAACAAGCATGAACAAGCTGTGTACATTCCACTGTTGAATCAAGGTAGGCAGAGGCCAATATTTGGTATGGAACTTAGAGATGATAGTATACAAGATACCATTGACCCAATTACTAATAGTAACCTGGATGGGCTACTAAGTAGAAAAAGAGATACTTTTTGTCCCTTTGATACCACCTATCAGGACAACGGTAGAATTATGATGGACATTTTAACAAAGAACTGGAATATTATTACTATGGAAGAAAGTTTATCCAATAAATTAGGGATCAGTCCCGATATAGTATACAGGAGAGGTCCAAATTTTAAAAACATTTTGAAAGACAGCAAGTTGGTAAAGATAAAGGCAGAATGTTTCCTTGTGGTATGTGCAGTCAATGTGGATATGTATTCTGTGGGTCTAGCTTGAAAATAGGTAATAAACATATCTCAATTCAGGGTAGATGCAGTTGTTATACTCAAGGGGTAGTGTATATCGCCTGTTGCACAAAATGTCCATCATTTTATGTTGGTAAGCTATCCCAAAGAATATACGAGCATATGTATGACATATCCCACAATAAGGATACAAATGCGCTATTTAAACATATCTGCACACATCCCACACATAACAATTTTAAATTCTTAGTTGTCTACCAGGTTGAAAAAGATCCTCAAGGGGGACCATGGAAATTATTATTAGAAAATAAGGAAACTTGGTGGCAAATTTATTTAAATGCAAGTAGTCCCCCAGCATTAAACCAGACTATTTCTATCAACAGTTTTTTAAAAATAAAGGCATATGATAGCATGTATTTATTTGTTTATGCATGCATGTACTTTTTTATTTGATCTTGTTATGTATTTGATTCTGATATTTATAAATACTGTGAAGCAGATGTTATTTGAATACATATGTACATATATACCTTTAAAAAAAATTTTTTAAACCGGCTGCTAACAATTTCATTGGTTGTACTTGTGATGTCATGTATTTTTATACTATATATTCAGTTACATTCTTATATGGAGGTTATCTGAAGAAGTTTGGTGACTGTACTAAATGAAAGCGCTAATAAATTGTTCTTTTATTTATAGCCGAGTGCCTTTTATTGTTTTTACTGCTAGCCGTTTTTCTATTACTAGTTTTGTTGTCTGGTTTGTTTATGTTACTCTGAAACAACTTAAATGGCTAGAGCTCCCCAACCTACTAACCCTAAATCAACTTACCATAGCCCATACCACAGTTTACTTACCCAATAAATGTACATCCCTACAGAACATAGTACAAATCCACCTCAACAGCAGGACTCTACAATCCTCTGAAAAAACACTACTTAAAATGATTAAATCCAACAACAGCTTTGGATACTAATTGTATTCTATGTATCTCAGTCATGAAACTACACCCTTCAAAACATACTAAACACTGGAAATCCAGCACATTTCAAAAAACTGCTTAAGTCCCACCTAAATGGCAACTGGTTATGCTCCTGTTCCTTACCACGCTGAACCTATTTCACCCCTCCTCGCCATCCCCACCCTCTCTTCCCACTCTGCAGTTTCACTATATCACTTTTGTTTACTGGACCTATGGGAATATAAGGATTATAAGTATAACAACATTAAACAAAACAATGTGCAGCACCAAACAGGCATTTCTGTGTCACAGTGCCACTGTATACTAAACCTTCCACTGTACCACTGTCACTGAAAATTCTGCTGTCTCAAAAATTTTTTCATTTTGTGTACTCTCAAAATATGTATTATACCATGACCCCCCCAAAACGTGCACGCTGATTGGCCAGCGTGCCCGTTGTAAATCGAGTTATACTAATGGAAAAAGGTCCGGTCGCCCGGACTTTTTTCCATTAGTATAACTCATTTTTTTAAAACACTGTCTCGCTATGTTAAATGGGTTTAACATAGCGAGACAGCTTTAAAATAAGCAACGATCTCCGTTGCTTATTTTAAAGCTGTCTCGCCATGTTAAACCCATTTAAAATAGCGAGACAGTGTTTTAAAAAAAAGCAACAGAGAAAGCAAGATCTCCGTTGCTTTTTTTTAGTGTTTCGCTATGTTAAATGAGTTTAACATAGCGAGACAGTTTTAAAATAAGCAACGGAGATGTCCGTTGCTTATTTTAAAACTGTCTCGCTATGTTAAACTCATTTAACATAGCGAGACACTAAAAAAAAGCAACGGAGATCTTGCTTTCTCCGTTGCTTTTGCCCACAGCTCTGATGTACTGCGCAGGTACATCAGAACTGCCGCGGATGCCAGACATCTGCGGAAGGGCAGTAAACAGGCATTATACTATGCCATTATTTAAGAAAATGAATAGTTTCTTTTCTTAAATAATGTCATGGTATAATAGCAATAACCCACTTCTGGGTGTGGGTAATGCTAAAATTACCCACGGTTGGCTTTGTTTGGTCCCTTGGGCTTACCCGGGACCAAACCACGCCAACCGTGGGTAAATTTAGCATTACCCACACCCAGGCGTGGGTTATTGCTATATTATTATGTGCTGCTGTGAGATTTTTACTAACTTGAACTGTGATAACGTGTTTACAATATGATTTTATTTTCTCTGACTGTTTCATTAATGTTCAAAATACTTATTATTTATTACTTACAGTTATGTTGTTTCTATGTGAAGCTTTTCTCCCTGGGCCTCAGCTGAAAACTTGCCCAGTCAGACTTCCCCGGTAAATAAATGTTAAATAAATAAAATATATAGATAAATTAGGCTTCCTTATGTTTTTGAAAGGCATGATAGATACTCTTTTATGCACAATCGATAGCACTTTTTTCTTTGTTTCCCTTTAACATAATTTTACCAGCCTGGCTCCCCAGTAGCTCACACCCATGCTGCATGTACCAGCTAACTCCTACCCTCATGGACATACTCCAGTATTGCTGGGGCCAGTTTAGGACCCTACAGGCATCCTGGGGACTCAGACATAACATCTCTCCATTTTTTTTTCTTTTCTATGCTCTACCCACTCCCTTCCCTGCCTCCCGCACTGGTTGACTATGCCTGTAGGCATCTCTAACTTTGGCCCTTGCCTTCCCTGAGGGAGCATAATTGATGAATAGTTTCCTACCCAGGACAGACATGCCCATCCCTCTCTGACACTCTGTCTGTCACCTGAGCTGCTATTTGAACCCAGGTCATCTGGGCCATAATCAGGGCTTTATCCTTCTAATTCATGGAGTGGTTTATCACCTTCACTGTTGTGAACAAAGCCGATTCCTAATGTTCTACAGCAAATTATACAGTCTATGCAATAGTTGCTGCACATGATGTCTGCCTACTGGAGCATGTCCAGTCTTTTCTCATTAGAAGTCTAGAATGTTCAACCTCTCTCACCCCAACACACACACACGCACACAAACACACACACACACACACACACACACACACACACACACACACACACACACACACACACACACGTTTTTTTTTTCTATCTGAATTTGCTTTCCAGGGTAGAGCACTGATCTCCATACAAATTTTTCAGAATCAGCCCAGGAGCAGTATCTGGTTAAGTGACTTGCTCATAGTCACACAGTTAGACAATGGAGGCTTAAGGAATCAAACTTTCCTATTCTAGAACAGGAAACAGCTTGTTAACACCTCCTTAATCACCTAAGACTGGACCATACTCCTTCCAGAGCTTTCAGGACAGCTGTGCTCCCCACTGATGTCATAGTATAAGTTATCCACTTAGTACAGGGATAGGTATGATAACAATCCCAAGGATTACTATTTATGGTTTATCAATTATTCCAGACATATATTTCTCAGTTTGGTTTTGTCAAGGGCAGATTGTGCCTGATGAACCAGGTGGACTTTTTTGAAAACGTCACCAGAACCCTGAACGAGGGTAAATCTGTGTATATGGCCTACTTAGACCTAGCCAAGACCGTTGACACAATCTTCCACTCAGGCATCATTGAAAAACTCACCCAGCTGGAGATCAACTGATATAGCATCAGGTGGATTGCAAGCTGGCTCATGGACAGAGCACATACAGTAAAAATAGTGGATTCCTCCTCCACCAGAAGACCCGTTACCAGTGGTGGTCCACAGGGATAGGTGATAGGGCCCCTATTGTTTAGAATCTACTTCTCAGAAGTACAGGCAAAAACAAAAGGTTTGTGGCTGACAAAATTTGCTGATGACTGCAACCTGGGTGCAGTTATTGAGTCCCCAAACGATGTTAGCATCCTACAAGAAGGCCTTACTCAAACCAATGACTGGTGCCAAAGTCATGGACTTACACTCAGTGCAAACAAATCCATTATCATCCCCTTCACAGCAAGAGCAACATCCCTGTGGATTACCATATTAATAACAACACCCTAACCTCTAAATCAGTGGTGAGAGATTTGGGAACACAGGTCGATAGCAATATTATGTGAGCTTCAGTGTTTCTTTTGTGTCTTTACTGTTGACTTAAGCCAGTGCCAAGGTCAAAATTTATTTCAAGTCTTATTTTCTCAGTGTGTAGGTAATACTTTAGAACACTTCAGTCTTGATTTCTGTCTCTGTTTCTGACTTTAACTTTAACTAAAGATCCCCTTGACTATTTGGCATGTTTGCAGTTCAGTTACTTCATTTGGATGATTTTTTTTATTTCTTTGACATTTGTTAGCCAGATGAATGCATTGGCCAATAGATCTTTTTCAGCCATGACTCATATCAAGGTAGCAGCTCCAGAGTAGAACAAGAACAAGTAATATATAAGTATGTGAAGGAAATAAGTACACGTGAATAACAGTTTACAGTAACACATAACAGTAAATATGCATATATACACATATACATGAGTATATTACCAGTGATCATAGATAAAGTTGATCGTGACACACTATCTCAGAGAATTTCATTTATGATCACTTACATCAAAAATAAAAATATCCAAAAACAGTGATCACAAATGTAAACATAACTATTAAATATGTGACCACACAGAAGACACAAAAGGACATGCTGGCAATTCAGTATAAAAGAAATAAACCATCCATACCACACCATTAATGTACCCCTCCTGAAGAAATGGTAACGCATTTCTTCTGGCCAACTCCATACATGTGGTACAAAACATCTTAAAATGTTTTCACACCTTTTTTAATCTACATATCTTAGAGATCATTTTTAAAACTATAATAAATAACAGTACAAACATGCACTGAATACTTTACTATAATACTTGTATTTTTTTAAAGACATGAAATGACAGCAACAGTAACTTACCTAAGAAGAACACCTCCTTCACACGAATGTTTATGAAATGTCATTCCCAACATTGAGAGTCTGCTGCCACACCTTGTTATACACTAACTCCATGGATGCACAACTATGAGCAAAGTGAAATATCTTGAATTATGCTGGAATTGACATCCTTCACAATTCAATCTACTTCAGTACAGATAATTTTAACACACAAGTCTGCCGGTAATAAAATAAAAAGATGAGTAAAGGTACGGACCCCCCCCCCCCACACACACACACACACATACACACACACACATATATATATATATATATATATATATATATATATATATATATATATATATATATATATATACGTTTTTTTCTAATATATAGCTTATACATTATATATATATGTATATAGTATATACAGTGTTGTCACAAAAGGAAATACTGCCAGCCCAGCTATCTGGACTTTTGTAAATAATTCTATGTAATTTGTGAATGTGACATGATTCATACAGAATTGTGTGTAATGGTGTAAAGTACTAAGCTAAAATGTAATCACAGCATGCCCTGCTGCTAGGTATAGGTCCCCCTTCTTCCCCAACTCATTCGCAGTATTGCATTACCTATCAGCTAACCAGATTCTCATGTCTTCAGGCAAAGTGCTAAGGGCTTGCTCCCTCACCAAAAGGTCTGCCAGCCCTTCAAAAGTGGTGACTTGATATCCACTCACCCACCTATGAAAATAAGTGCTTAGTTCAGCAATATATTCACACACACTTTCATCTGCCTCGTGTCTATGCTCACGAAACGTTTTCCTATAAGTTTCAGTTGTTAACTTGAAACAGTCTAACAAACAATTTTTGACTATATTATAATTTAAGCAATCAGTATCAGACATATTTAGAAATAGCAGCTAGAGCTACACCCCCTGTAATTAAATATACCAACTCCAAGGTCGCACTACAGTGGGGTTAGGAAATTACCTTTTTCCCCCACTGTAGTGCGACCTTGGATTTGGTATGGATATGGTTTATAAATGTAGTAAAAACTTTGTGGAATGTTATTTGTAGTTGCTTTATAGTTTTCAATGATTTGAGATTCGATGATATTAGTTTTCGACCATTTGAGTTTTCAACGATTTGGTCTCGATGATTTGAAATTCGATGAAATGATAATTCGATGATATGAAGTGGAACCCTTTCAAACGTATGAATGAAACTATCAGAATTATCACCCTATGTAAATCATGGAAGAAATGTACTGACCTTTGTTGCTTCTGGAGTTTGGTTACTCCCTTTCCCATTACCTCCATGACTCTGACAAAGAGTCAGTATCTCCTTCTCATGTTTCCTCTGCCTCTCATTCTCCTCAGCCTCCAGACATCACAGTTTTTCATTTTCCTCAGCCTCCAGATGTCTTAATCTCTCTGCGGCTTCTATTTTAAAACATTTGGCCTACAGTTCAAGTCTCTTTAACTCCAGATGGATTTTTAAGTCCTCTGTGGAATGGTTGAACTGTCCATTTTCTGAGAGTTGTACATCTCCAAGGCCAGCTTAGTTGTCCTCCTGAGTGCTGGTCTGTGATGCAGCTGTGCCCAAGGCTACAATAATTTACTGTCTTAGTCTGTCTGGCATGCACCAGTCCTTTAGCCTGGCACATCTCAGTCAACTGGCTCCTTGTCACCTTGCCATAATCCCCTGCTGACATGCTTGCCTGCTCTCCCTGATTAACTAAGCTAACAAAAAAAATAAAACAAGTGTGATATGAAACTCTGAATGTTCACTGTGTGCCTGATTGAGAGTACAAACACTTTCCTTAGTGAACACTGTTTACAGGCTACAGGAATTCAATATCCACACCACAACAAGCCAATTAATATGTGATGTTATTATCCCATCACTGCCACCAATTAATACGTGATGTCCCAACACTGGCCCAGTTATCAAGGAGCCTCAGTCCTCACCACTGGCAATAGTGAGGGATGTACACACTGGGAGGATGACAAGTACAGTCACAGTAAAGTGCAATTTCCCTTAAGAGCACACAGAGATTACAGTTAGTCTGAGGCTGGTTTCTCCCTCTTTCTCCAGATCGCCAATAAGACTCCCCACTGGCACAGCTATAAGGTTGAGATCTCGGCTGAGTGGCCAAGCCAAAACCTGCAACACCCTCTCTGTCCAACCAGTGTTTCATGTCCCTGCTCAAGTAGCTTAAACACACACACATTGAGGTTTGATTTATATACAGCCCCCCCCCCCCACACACACACACACACACACACCTGGGAAAGGCTGACACAGGCTTACTAGCTTTGCCCCTTCTGCCCGGAATATAAGGTAGTTTCAGCTGCCACCAGCCAACTCTTTATCAGTTCTTAAGGCCCTTAACAAAGGCTGTCCAATCTTACTGTGTAATGATTCTATTATCCAAATGGTAGTCTGACCAAGAGCAAGGCTATTTAGGAGTGGGCTGTACAGTATCAGCAAATAAATATGCAAGTACTCTAAGAGCTTAAATATCTCTAAACACACCAGCCACAATTGAAATGTTTAAATTTATTTAATAATACATAATAAAAGAACAAGACCATACTAAATAAGCAGTCAGTTACATCAGAGTTCAAAATCACAGGAATTATTTAAAACAACATTGCAAGACAGTCTCAAATAAATAAAGAAAACATCTAAGCTACACTTTACTATATTCCTATTTGAATCTAAAAGAGCTACTATGCCCTAGAAATGACTGGCAGCCCAGCTGTCTGGAATTTTGTAAATAATTCTATGTCATTTGTGAATATTGATATGATTCATGCAGAAGTGTGTGTAAAGATGTAAAGTACTGAGCTAAAATGTAACTACAGCATGCCCTGCTGACTTAGAATAGAAATATATATAAACTATTGTAATTGTGCAAATGTATATGTTTTAACAGTAGAAACTAGAGCATAGAGGGTTAACTTGCAAAACTTCAACTAAATAGGTTGAAATTAAATTGTTTTATGATTGTGCTATAAAAGTTATCTCTCATTTTCATTTCAGTAGCAGACACAATGTTTAGAACTAGAAGTTTTTGTATTGTCTTGGAAGAGAAGTAATTACTAGATTTGAGATGCAGAAGTGTTTTATTGTTTTATGACTTCAAAGGTCTTCAAATATCTGAGAAATATGTATTTTTCACACAGAGATGTTAAATTCTGCTAGGTTCTGACAAAGGGGGTTTAGCTTGAGAACTAAATTCAGATGATAAAAAGTGATGCCATCCAAGCTAACCTAGCAGCAATATTTGGCATTAATTTAAGAACTCTCTAAGGGAGAGACAGAGTGCATTTTGCATTTTGTCTTTGACCTAACAAGAACATCCACTCATCACCACCTTCTGCACTTGCCTTGCTGTAAGTAAGTTTCTAGGGCATAGTAGCTCTTTTAGATTCAGATAGGAATATAGTAAAGTGCAGCTTCATTGTTTTCTTTATTTATTTGAAACTGTCCTGTGTAAAAGGAAAAATATACTTTAAAAATGATCAATACACGGTAGGTTCAGGTTAAGGCACTTTAACCTTGCAGCAAGGAGACAAAAACGTGCTAATACAGAGTTTGTCTAACTAGAATCAGGAAATGCAGGTATTTTTATACATTTTCTAATAAGACATTGCCTACCAAGCTGACGTAGTAAATCACAAGTTTTAACATCATCATTTTGTAGTGCTTGTTTATATGATTTTCTGTTTGTACTATCAATTTTTATGAGAAACTTCCGAAGAAAAACAACATGGCCTTGGCTACCACCGGTTAGATATATGCAGTGCTACTATTCAAGGTACTATGGCTAATTTGAGCACAAAGCAAGTATAGATTGCAGTTCATTTCTCCAACAGTCCTTTGTTTATGTTATCTCTAACTTCTGCAGCAGTGCGTGTTCTCATACTTCGAACAGAGCTGATTGTTCAAAATCATTACATTACAGAATATAGCATTGTTCATTTTTTAATTCCTGACCTAGCAGATAATCACCTGCTTCTCAAGTACATTTCCAAAAGGCATAAACATGAATATTGCTGTGCAGCAATTACTCGGTCAGAGGCATCTTGCAAGTTTCAGAAAGCACACTGCAGTTTCAAAAGCATCTTTTAGTCTCATATGAAACTCAGCTGTATATAAAATAGTGCATATAAAATAGAATGAAAAACGTGTTAATTTATTTAGTTTCTAATTAGCATTAAGCACACACATTAAGATATATTTTTCTGACATCCTGCAATGTTGTTTTAAATATTTCCTGTGATTTTGAACTTTGATGTAACTGAATACTTATTTAGTATTGTCTTGTTCTTTTTATTATTTATTATTAAATATATTTAAACCTTTCAATTCTGGCTGATGTGTTTAAAGATATTTAAGCTCAGAGAAGAAGTTGCATATGTATTTGGTGACACTGCACAGGCCACTTCTAAATAGCCTTGCTCTTGGTCAGACCACCATTTGGATAACAGTAACATTACACAGATTGAACAGCTTTCATTAAGGATCTTAACTAGCTGATAAAGACTTGGCTGATGGCAGCTGGAACTACCTTATAGTCTGGGCAGAAGGGGGCATAGCTAGTAAACCTGTGCCAGCCTTTTCCAGGGGTGTGTGTGTGTGTGTGTGTGTGTGTGTGTGTGTGTGTGTGTGTGTGTGTGTGTGTGTGTGTGTGTGTGTGTGCGTGTGTGTGTGTGTGTCAACTACTTAGACAGGGACATAAAGCACTGGTTGGATAGAGAGGGTGCTGCAGGTTTTGGCTTAGCCACTCAGCCGAGATCTCTACCCTATAGCTGTGCAGGTAGGGAGTCTTATTGGTGATCTGGAGAAAGGGAGAAACCAGCCCCAGACTGACTGTGATCTCTGTGTGCTCTTATGGGAAATTGCACTTTACTGTGTGTGTACTTGTCATCCTCCCAGTGTATACATCCCTCACTGTTGCTAGTGGTGAGGATTGAAGCTCCTTGATTACTGGGCCAGTGTTGAGGTATCACAAGTGTGATGATGTGAGGTAGTGCCAGCTATGGCAGAGAGAGTAGAGCAGTGCATGTGTAACAAATGTCAGCATAGCTATCTGGAGTTTTGTAAAGAATTTTATGTCATTTGTATATCAAACTGATTTGTACAGATGCTTGTGTTAAAAATCTATTTGTAAAGCTGCTTGTGTTAAAAATGTATCAGCAGTGGGTCCTGCTGTACAGAAAAGAAAAATACAGTTATATCAGACTGTACTGCTGTAACTGAGGAAATGTATATATCTTAACAGAGAATGCTGGAAGGGAAGGGGTTAAGCTCAGTCCAGCGTACCTGAAGAAAAATAACTTTGTTATGGAAAATGTATTTCTCATGAATATTCTTCACAAAATGTATATTAACATATGATTTCTTCACAAATGAATTAAACACAATGTTTATAAATTATGTTAAAAATAATATGTAGTCTAGATGCACAATTATGCAGACTACAGATACGTATTGCAGTTTAAGTGTTTCCAACTGCATCCTAATATCAAGCTATAAGTGTATAAATAGATGACTGAAGGTAAAGAAAGTGCTGAAGGGGTTAAGAGATGTTACTATGATCAACAGAGTCTGGTTCTGGAATGCCCAGGAAAGGAGGAAAGAAACAATGTGAAAGATATTTTGTTTAATGTGAGCTCTGTCCTCCCCAGGCTGGGGATGGGTAGTTACAAGGATTGGTGGGGAGATCATGAACTGGTACTGAAAGATACAAGACCAAAAAACAAGACAGATTGCTAGGCCAGGTGGCTTGTGTTTTTAAAATATTATCATTACAAAAACATGGTTGTTAAGTGTTCTTGTGCAGCATTAATCAAGAAGCATGAGGGTCTGCACAGACCCTATTTGTTAACTAATATGAAAGATCAGAATGCTGCATGCATGTTACTGATAAGAAATGATATATAAACTGTATGTTTTTGTTGCTTGGTGAGACTGATTTGAAAACTTTGTGAAGGCAGCTCCAGGCACTGACATCTGGTTGATTTAAATAAATGAGGAAATGGTTTTCACACCCTGAAGAGTTATTCTTGACTCAAGACTAACAGGTAAATCAATGTTATTTATGTATATTTTAATGGCACCATAACAGCTTGAAATTAAATGACTTGGTTTAGGCTATAAAGATTTTATTTCACATGCCCAAATGCAGCCAGAGATGCAAGGTCTGGTCTGGGATCCTACTCTTATTGTCCTTAGTGGTGAACTAATTGCTAGCATGGGGGGGGGGGCAGAAAATGGCTGGTTAATCTCTACAAGAAGAATGGAAGTACTGGAATTGTTTTACAGTCTCCATATGCCTTAGCAAAGCTCTAGTTGTGTATTGTGACACGTCTGTGCCAGAGTCTGGTTCAGCTTCTAGTCAGGGGGTAGTGTGGAAACCACAGAGTCAGGTGACCAGATGTGATGTCATTCTAAAGCCAGCACTGAAATTGTATTTAGATATTAGCGACAGATGTGATAGTGACTCTCAGCCCTCTGTTTTTGGGAATCTGACAACAAAGACCACCCACCAATTTCATCTTGCCTTGCTCTAGCAAGTAATTAGGGAGCAGTAATTCTTCAATCATTTAGGAAAATATAGTAAGATTAGATAATATTGTTTTTTTATATCTGTCTGAATCTTTCCAGCTGTGTTGTTTTCATATTTCCTGTGAAATGAAACTCTGGTGTTTATTGTAAATAGATATTCAGTATTTTCATATTTCTATTGTATTATTTATTATTAAATATATCTATACATTTCATTGTGGCTGGTCTTTTAGAATATAGTTTAACCTTTTAAAGGTATTTCATTTATTTGGTGGCACTGTACCATCATGTTCCTGAAAATTTTGCTGCTTGGAAACCCCACCATTTGTATAAGTATTAATTTTACTAAGAGTAATTGGGCACCCTGGTAAGAGCCTTAAAGTAGCTGGCTGGTGGCAATTAATCTACCTTATATTCTGGGTAGAGGTGGCATAGCTAGTAAGTCTGTGCCAGCCTTTTCCAGGTGTGTGTATGAACATCAAATCTCAAAGAGTGTGTGTGTTTCAGCTACTTGAAACAGAGACACAGAGCACTGGTTTCTGCAGAGAAAAAGTTGGAGTCTTATTTGGGGACTGGAAAGGAATTCTAACCCTAGATCTGGAGTGCTTTCCCTGTGTGCTCTTAAGGGAAATAGTGCTTGGTGCAGAGAGCTGCATCTGAAAGTACTGTGTGTATCCATTTTGTTCTAAGTAAACTTTCCCCACATGTGTCAATGGTGAGGACTGAGGGTCCTTGATCACTGGCTCAGAGGAGAGACATCACATATTGGTGAACAGTGGTGTGGATATTAATTGAACTTCTGTAGCTTGTAAGCAGTTGTCACTAAAGGTGTGTGTACTCTTAGCAGACACAAGGTAAACATACAGAGTTTCATTTTTCACAACAGTTTTATTTATTTTTGTTTGTTTGTTTAGTATATTCAGGAAAAGCAGGCAAAGATGTCAGCAGAAGATTATGGCAAGCTGACAATGAACCAGTTGGCTAAGGTGTGCAAATCCAAAGGAATGGTGCATGCCAACCTGACTAAAGAGGAAATTATTTTAGCCTTAATCACAGCTGCAGGACGGACCAACAAAAATGAAGACAACTAGTCTGGTGATGGGGATGTGCAGCCCTCAGAAACAGGATAGTTTACTTTTCCTCTGAAGACTTAAAAATCCATCTGGAGTTAAAGAGACTTGAGCTGGAGACATAATGCATGGAATTAGAATTGGCAGAGAGACTGTGGCATTTGGAGGTCAAACAAAATAAGAGACTGCTGCATTTAGAGGGTGAAGAAAATGAGAAGCAGCATCAACATAAGAAGGACACGCTGACTCTTCGACAGGAACATGGAGGTAGTAGGGAAGGGAATGACCAAAACCCAGAAGCAACAAAGGTCAGTAAATTTCTTTCACAGTATAAATAAGGTGATAATTTTGATAGTTTTATTCATATAGTTGAAAGTGTATGTAGACAATATAATGCTAACCAAGGTCTCTGGGTACAGTTTCTGACCCCCCCCTTACTCCATGGTAAAACTACACCTGCTGTTTCTAAATTGCCTTATATTGACTGCTTAAATTATGACAAAGTTAAACAATGTTTACTGGAATGCTTTAAGTTAACACCTGAAGCTTACAGAAAAACGTTTTGTGAACATAGACATAAGGCAGATGAAAGTGAGTGGGTGTCAGGTCATCACTTTTGAAAGGTTGTCAGACCTTTTGTTGAGGGAATAAGCCCTTAG
Organism: Protopterus annectens; assembly: GCF_019279795.1. Classification (NCBI taxonomy): domain Eukaryota; kingdom Metazoa; phylum Chordata; order Ceratodontiformes; family Protopteridae; genus Protopterus; species Protopterus annectens. The sequence goes on from NC_056737.1 coordinate 1,717,262,338, forward strand.
CATTTTGCCTAAGGGCATGAGAATCTGGTTGGCAGGACAGGAGTGTAACTGCAGATGAGCTGCGAAGAAAGGAGGATCTCTACTTGCCAAGCAGGGCACCACTGCACAAGAAGAGGATATCCAGTGCTGCACATGGATATAAGGGAATCCATGGTGGACAGCCTAAGCCACCCCAACAGAGTCCACCAGTAACATGGGAAGCCACTAGTTCAGGTAGACGGCCAGTATCAAGGTTAAGATGTTTTAAATGTAACCAGAGGGGCCATGTAAAATACAAATATCCACTGAAGCAAGGTGGGGAACAAAAGGTGGGGGAGCCAGTAAGTGGGAATAATAGTATGCCAGTGGTAAGCTGTCTGGAGACAACAGGGGTACCAAACTATCACCAGAGTTTATATTCCATCTTAGTGAGTAGAAAACAGGCTACCGCTAGGAGAGGCACAGCCTGTGATATAACCATTGTGAAGCCTGCAGTGGTTAAAGAGGAGCAGTACTTGCTTGAACAGTTCACTCCAGTCAGAGCCTTAGGAGGGACCCCATTCTAAATAACTTTGGCGAGGATTCACCTTGACTGGGAGAGTGGAAAAGGAAACAAGCAAGTAGGTGTGTTTGAGGATATCCCTGCAGGTGTCATGATAGGGAAATATGCTAATAATGCACTTACCTTGTGTGGATTCAGTTACATGCAGTCAGACTTGGAGACAGGCACATGGATCTGGTAGCCTGAGGGAGACCCAGATAGACCCCACACCTGAAGCTGGAGCTGGTGATGTGGCTATTTCAAGGGGGGAGATATCCTGTTGCAGTGAGGTGAAGATGAGCCACAGCTGCTGATAGACACTGATGTTCCCTTGGACAGAGTGACTGCAAGGGCAGAGGTGAGTGGCAGTACCCAGGCTGACAGTGAGGCACCACTGTCAGAAGATACCAGACTTCCTGTAGAAGGGGACCTGGTAAGGGTCACAAAGGTAGAGTTGAGTTCAGTTCTCGGACCCAGCATTACAAGGCTTGAGGGCAGTAATTAGGGAGGCACCTGATTCTCAAGGAAAAGTGGTGTCTGTATAGTGGAACAATGAGTTACTGTATAAAGAGTGGACACTTGAGGAGGGCTAGATGGTGAGGTAATACAGCAGTTGGTAGTGCCTACAGCCTACCATCTGGCACTTCTATCCATAGCCCATGACATTCCTTTTGTAGGTTATATGGGCATAAAATATACCAATAGATGTATTATGCAGAACGTTTATTGGCCTGGGATTGCACTTAAAAAGCATCCTACAGTCCAGCACTTGCTCAGACCTAATAGCAAGCACTAATATACCCCAATACTTGATTACCCAGCAGGGAAAAGCTCATTATTCACCCCTCACCAACCAAGTGACTAAGCAGCTCACCCTACTATTCAGGAATGACCAAAGGGCAATTTCAGGTATACTCCCCAGTACAGCTGGTGAAGCTGGGTATGCTGAGGCAATGTTACAACTGCCTCATGTACACAGACAACCCTCTCCTCCTACCACAAAACATTAACATATGCGAGAGATGCAATTATATAGCTAAACTGGATGCTATGCTCTCTTCACCCAAGACTGGAACAGGCAGTCATAAGGAGAAGGTTAATACTTGCACCACACCTCCAGTCTCACATAGACATACTAAACCAGCACTGGCAAAAAATACACATAAATACACAAAATCATACTCAGAGGCTCTAAATAAAAACCTGCAAAAGCATCACGAACCAGACAACACATAAAACACAAAATCAGTGTGCCGCACAATCACAGCCCTTAAGGCGAAATAACATACCTAACACACTAGTAATAGGTGACTCTATAGTCAGGCACACTGATGTCCCACTCACTAGGCTGGACAAGGAGAAGGTTACTGTTAGCTGCCTGTCGGGAGCCAGAATCTGCCACATAACACAAGCACTCAGGTCACTCCAGAACAAGTACAAATATGACTCTGTCATTGTTCATGTTGGTGTGAATGACCTGAGACATACCTCCCTGAAATACATGAAAAGAGACATGGAAGAGCTCTCTGATCATGTAGCCTAGGCAGGTATGACCCTGACCCTGAGTAGCATCCTGCCCTCACCAAGAATGATACCACAGTATAAAGAAAAAATTATCAATTTCAACAACTGGCTAAGATTCTGGTGTCATTCAAAGAGGATCAAGTGTCTGTCAGCCTGGGAAGACATGCTCGACAGACCTCGTTGATTCACAAGAGACGGCTTGCACCTGTCACGCCTAGACTTTCGAATACTGGCCAAGGCTCTTGCTGCCCCCATAGTGCCTTTTTTAGCCAAGGCTCAAAAGTCAAACCCACCTCTGTAAACAGCACAAATAAAAAAATGAGGGTTATGCTACTCAATCCCAGGAGTTTAAATCTCAAAATGCACATGCTCGAAGCACTCCTCAGTATGGAGAACGTCGACGTCTGTGCAGTAACTGAAAACTGGTTCAAGCCTCCACAGAGCACCCCAGCACTACTGGGCTACAACTCATACCACACATTTCGGCAACAGAACATGAACTGAAACACAAAAAGGAGGGGGTGTATCCATATTCATCAAGGTACCTACACCTCCAAGTTAGTGGCGCAGCATGATACCTCCGAGATCATCCATGTGCAACTAACATCAGGCAAATCTGCAATGCAAATTGTGGCCTGCTACAGATCACCCTCCATGACCCAGGACCACCACTCCACCTTCCTGGAGACACTGGAAAACATGAAGGTCCTACCGAACACCCTGATATTGAGCAATTTCAATTACCCTACCATTAACTGGGAAAACTACTCAAGTACAAACTCCCAGGTCCAGCGCTTCCTGGAATTTATCAACTCAAATGCCCTGGATCAGCTGGTAAACTCCCCTACCAGAGGTGAAAACATATTGGACCTGGTCATCACCAACATGGGTGACAGGTGTTCCACACCAGTGGTCAACCCTTCACCATAAACTAATCACTCTAGATGTCCACACCACATCACCACCTCCATCCAAGGAAACCACAGTGAAAAACCTTTCTATAGCAAACTTCACCTTACTTAAGACAGAGGTGGTAAGTTTCACAGCCCCATGCTAAAGGATAACAGTTTCCAAGATGCAGGAACCTTTACAAATGGACTCTATGAGCACCTACAAGGATGCATGGATCATGCCATCCCTAGCAAAACCAAGACTCACTCCTCTAAGAGAAGGAAACCAGTCTGGTGGACCCCTGCCATAAACAGGCTATAGAACAGAAGGAGGAAACTAGTTCAGAAAAAAAGCAAATCCCAAGAAGGAAAGACATCCCTGATCCGTATCAGTAAGAAACCAAGGTCCCTCATAAAATCCTCCAAGGCTAACTTCGAAAGAAAAATAGCCAAGGATTCGAAAGATAACCACAAAGCCTTCTTTAGCTATGTCAAGAATCTAAGTGGCAACTCACAGATATGCTCTGAGCTAGTGCAAAATAGCACAAAATATACTGAACCCACTGATATTGCAAACATCCTGGCAGATAGATTCAGTGAAAACTTCACCCCCCCTCTCACCCCCAAAAGGGCCCACAACAATACCGGAAAAGTGTAGTGTCCCGGAAATCACAGACGCACAGGTGAAAACATCCCTTTCAAAAGCCAAAAGCACAGCGTCAGTGGGGCCAGATGGTGTCCCAGGCTGCATCTTGCATGAACTACAGAACGAACTAACCCCCACCTAAACACACTGTTCATCCTCAGCCTCTCCACAGGCTATGTGCCCATAGAATGGCGCACAGCAACGGTTATTCTGCTCCACAATGGAGGGGTCACAATTGACCCTGGTAACTATCACCCCATTAGCCTGACTTGCCTGGTCTGCAAGGCTATGGAGCGCATCATCATGGAACTCATTAACAAAGACATTGGGAACCTCCAAACACTTGACCTGACCTAGTTCGGCTTTGTTAAGGACAGATCATGCCTACTAAACCTGGTTGACTTCTTCGAGACAGTCACCAAGGCCATAGATGAGGGGAAGGTAGTTCACACAGCCTACCTTGACCTCGCCAAGGCTTTTGACACAATTCCCCACTCGGAAATTATAGAAAAACTGACCAGCCTGAACATAAACCCCTACGTCACGAGATGGGTTGCCAACTGGCTTACAGACAGAACTCACATGGTAAGAATAGTGGGCTCCAGGTCCAACTCTAAACCAGTCACAAGTGGTGTCCCACAAGGCTCGGTCCTGGGACCCCTACTGTTCAGCATATACTTCTCAGAAGTACAGGCAAACACAGGAGGACTATGGCTAACCAAGAGTGCCGATGACTGCAAACTGGGAGCCATAATTGACTCTCCGGCTGACACAGACATTCTCCAAAAGGGCCTTACTGAGACAGACACCTGCTGTCAAAGTCATGGTCTCAAGCTAAATGCCAAAAAATGCATAGTCATCCCATTTGGGAAAAACAAAACACCCATGAAGTACCACATAGGTAGCAGCCCCCTTAATACAGAAGAGGTAATAAGAGATCTGGGGACCCAGGTAGATAGTAATCTCTCCTTTGACTATCATATTGCCAAAGTAGTTAGGAAATCCTTCTATGTAGCCCATCTAATTACTAAAGGCTTCACATCTAGAAATAAAGAGGTTATAGTGCCCCTCTACTCGTCACTCATCAGACCCATCATAGAGTAAAATGCCCCTTTTGGGATGTACCTCACAAGACACTTCTAACAGCTGGAAAGACCACAAAAGTACCCCACCAAGAGGATTACTGGTCTCAAACAAATGTCCTATGCAGCCCGACTGGAAAAATCTCCAGCTGTACTCAGTGGCATATCGCTTACTCGGAGGTGATCTCTGCCTGACTTACAAAGCCATGTCCAACTCAGAATTGATGGACATGCTCCACCTAAAGAAATCCAAGTCACTGCAAGCCACTCGCTCTAGTGAGCTAAACCTCGCCACAACAATAAATAGAACATGCTGGAGGGATAGATTCTTGTCACAGAGACTCCCCATGCTTTGAAACAAAATTCCTAACTACATTAGGCAAAGCCCCTCACTAACACTCTTCAAGAGAAACCATGACGAGTGGATGGGTAACAGAAAATACACCCCTGGGATCACTTCATTGGCTCTTCTTGACAGAGGCTCAGTTAATTAATCAATGGGGCAGTGAAAGCTGACACACTCTGGCTAGGCTTATAAATGCCCTTGGGCAGATAGCCTAGTACCTACCTATGAACCTATGAACCTATAAGGTACTGCAGGACCTGTGAGCAGTGCCAAAAAGTAGACAAGGCAGGAGACAAGGTCAAAGCACCTTTGATGCCTTTGACTGTGATTGAGGAGACATTTCTGGGGGTAGCTATGGATATTGTGGGACTTCTCAATACTCTGAGTTCCACAGGGAAGAAATACATCCTAGTGGTAGTAGATTATGCTATTAGATTCCCCAAGGCGGTGGCTCTGTCCTCCACTGAGGCAGAGAAGGTTGCAAATCCTGTATTAGAGATTTTCAGCAGGGTAGGTTTCCTGAGAGAAATGCTGACTGACAGAGGTGCCAATTTCATGTCAGACCTGCTGGCTTGTATGTGGAAGGCCACCCCTACCACCTCCAGACTAATGGTCTTGTGGTGAAGTTAAACTCTACACTAAAGACCATGCTAAGAGCATTTGCAGACCAGTTTAAGAGAGAATAGAACAAATATTTGCCCCATCTACTGTTTGCATACTGAGAGGGACCCCAAGAATTCACAGTTTATTCACCCTTTGAGTTACTGTATGGAGATAGGGTGAGGGTTCCCCTGGATTTGATTTCTGATCAGTGGGAGGGTGAGTGTGAATCCCACAAGGAGTGTGTTGTAGCATATGTCCTAAACCTCAGGACATGGCTTAGGGATCTCATAGGCTTGGCCAAGGAGAACCTGGCAGGAGCCCAACAGCAGAAAAAGGTCTGGTATGACTGGAAGCCCAGAGTATGCTGTTGGACAGCAGATTATGGTGCTCATTCCTGTCAGACACAATAAGCTTCAGGCAGTTTGGGAAGGACCTTTCAAAGTGGTAAGGAAGGTTAGTGATCTTAGTTAACTACATGGTAGAGCTGCTAGGCAAGTGGCAGGGGCACAAAATGTACCATGCTAATATGATGAAACCTCACCATGATAGAGTATCTGGTGACTGATCTCCTCAGTGAGGCTTGGACTGACACCTCAATCGAAGGAGTAGCAAGGTCCGAGCACCTATCCCCTACCCAGGTTCAAGAAATCCGAGCAGTGTTACAGAAGTTTGGAGTCATGTTCACTGGGAAACCTGGGTGCACCCACCCAGTGCAGCACTATAGTGAGGTCAGCAATATTAATGCAGATGGGATCTCAAGACAGGGTATGGGTTAATGTATTCCCAGACAGGTTCATTTCTCTCAAGCAATATTTCTCCAGGGTCACTTGAGGAACTAGCTTGAGTCTTCAAAGGGGGAAAAGATGTGATGATGTGAGGTAGTGCCCGCTATGCCAGAGAAAGTAGGGCAGTGCATGTGTAACATATGCCAGCATAGCTAGCTGGAGTTTTGTAAAGAATTTTATGTCATTTGTATATCAAACTTATTTGTACAGATGCTTGTGTTAAAAATGTATTTGTGAAGCTGCTTGTGTTAAAAATGAATAAACAGTGGGTTCTGATGGACAGAAAAGAAATATACATTTATATCAGACTGTACTGTTGTAAGTGAGGAAATGTATCTATGTGAACAGAGGATGCTAGAAGGAAAGGGGTTAAACACAGACCAGCTTGCCTTAAGAGAAATAGCTTGAAATTAAATAACTTGGTTTAGGATATAAAGATTTCATCTCACAGGCCTGAATGCAGCCAGAGATGCAATGTCTGGTTTGGGATCCTGCTCTTATTGTCCTTAGTGGTGAACTAATTACTACCCTAGGGAGCCAGAGAATGGCTGGTTAGTCTCCAGAAGAAGGATGAAAGTATTGGAACTGTTTTACAGTCTCCAAATGCCTTAGCAAAGCTCTAGGTGTGCATTGTGACACATCTGTGCTAGATTCTTGTTCAGTTTCTAGTAGGGGGGTAGTATGGGAACCACAGATACAGGTGACCAGATGTGATATAATTCTATAGCCAGCACTGAAATTGTATTTAGATATTAGTGAGGGATATGATAGCGACACTTAACACTTTGTTTTTGGGAAGCTGACAACAAAGACTACTCACCCATTTCATCTTGCCTTGCACTAACAAGTAAATAGGGAACAGTAATTATTCAGTCAGTTAGGAGTATATAGCAAGATTAGTTAAATATTGTTTTTCTGTATCTGTCTGATTCTTTCTAGGTATGATGCTTTCATATTTCCTGTGAATTGAAACTCTGGTGATTATTGTAAATAGATATTCAGTATTTTCATGCTTTTATTCTATTATTTACTATTAAATATATCTGTACCTTTCTTTGTGGCTGGCTTTTTAGGAAACAGTGCAACCTTTTAGAGGGATTGCATTTATTTGGTAGCACCGTAACATTACCCTCCTAAAAGTCTTGCTGCTTGGAAACACTACCATTTATATACATGTTAATTTTACTAAGAGTAATTGGGTAACCTGGTAAGAGCCTTAAAGTAGCTGGCTGGTGGCAGTGAATGTACTTTATAGTCTGGGTGGAAGTGGCAAAGCTAGTAAATCTGTACCAGCCTTTCCCAGGTGTGTGTGTGTGTGTGTGTGTGTGTGTGTGTGTGTGTGTGTGTGTGTGTGTGTGTGTGTGTGTGTGTGTGTGTGTAAATCAAATCTCAAAGTGTCAGCTACTTGGAACAGGGACACAAAGTACTGGTTTCTGCACAGAGAAAGGTGGAGTCTTATTTGAGGCCTGGAGAGGAAGTCTAGCCCCAGATATGGAGTGTGCTCCATGTGTGCTCTTAAGGGAAATTGTGCTTGGTGAAGAGAGCTGCATCTGAAAGTACTGTGTGTATCCATTTTTGTTCTAAGTGAACTCTCCCCACTGGTGTCAGTGGTGAGGATGGAGACTCCTTGATTACTGGCCCAGAGGAGGGACATCACATATAGTATGGAAAATGTGTGAGAGGATGTTAGTCTACCAAGTGGAAAAGGGGAGATTTGTGCTACATGCATACAATTACTGAGCTTGCAAGGCATACGTTTTTAGTTTCACTGTTATTAGAAAATGAGAGGCTATGGTTTATTTGTTTGTTTGTTTCTATATTTATTTATTTTACAGGCAACTGAAATGGTATATGTGGGCCACTTTTCAATCAAGGCTTAGTTACAGTCTAAAGGTTATATGCTAAAAACTTAGCATCCTATTCCACATCCAACAGTGTGGTAAAGGTTGCAATACAATAAAACGATCCCATGGATGGATAGTATAATTTGCTGTAAGGTTACTAAAAAAAAATACCCTAATTTTCTTTATGAGACCAAAGCAATTGGTCTCATAAACAACTAGCATCCCTGGCTAAGAATAATCATAACATGTTATTTATTTTATTTTTACATTTGTTAACCGGGTTAGTCCGACTAGGCCCAGAGCGCCCTTTTTTCAGCAGAGACCGGAGGAGAAAAGCTCCAGGAAAGTGAATAAAAAATAAGAAAAACCTAACAATTCAAGTTGTAAGATACTTAGTACAAAAACAGAGAGAAATATACAACACAAATATATACAAGGCAAAAGTACAGTATTTTGAGAATGAAGTAACAATATGTTTGAGAAATTTGGTTAGCATTAAGTTATTTACAAGGAATGTAGCAATGCCTAAAATAAAAAAAAAAATTCAGAGTAAAATCATGACATAGTACAACAAGGATGCATTTAATAGCATAGGTACTAACTGCAGAGAGAGTAATATATGTAGACAGTTTAGGTAGATACCAGGCAGATATGTTACTTGAGAGAAGAAAAATTCATTAAGTAATTTCCTGACAGGTACAGATCAATGCATGTTGGAAATTAATTTTTAGTTCTTTTTTGAATTCGCCACTTTTGGTAGTGGAGCAAAGGGACAATGGAAGTATGTTCCATGAGTAAGCAATAGAATGACTGTAAAGTATTTTTCCAATATTTTTGTTTGGCTTGGTCACCTGCAGAAGGTTTTGTTGTGTGCTTTTGAGGTCACAGTTGGGTGTGTAGGGTGTAATTATGGATGTAAGGGCAGGAGTTGAAGCTATTTAGGATGCTGTGTGCAATTTGTACTTGTGATATTTGAAACATGCGGGGGAGCTTAGGCCATCTTAAATTTTTCAAGGATATACAATGATGGGATTTGTAGGTATTACTGGCTGTGAATCTGCCTATCATGTTATAGGTGGTTTCTAGTTTGGTTAAGAGATTATTTTGGAGGTTAGTAAGTATGGGGGCAGCATACAGCAGGGATAGTAGAATAAATGTTTGAGCCAGTATAGTTCTAAATATGTTAGGTATATATTTGTTGTTGCAGTATAGAAGACCTAGTTTTTGATTGGACTTTTTGATACAGTTTAAAATATGTAGGTCGAATTTTAATTGGTCGTCTATAGTAATGCCAAGCAATTTGGTGTTTGAGTCGGCGGTGATAACTGTATTAAACAAATAAACAAAAATAACTGAAAGCAACAGAGATATGACTCTAAAATAGCATACCAAAATTTTATTCAATGCTTTTATCAAAAAGACTTCCTTGGAAATACAACTGGAAAAGGGGCTTAAAAAATATAGAGCGCTTATTGTGGAGAACAAGTATTTTTACTGTTGTATTTCCTCTAAAATTGTTCCTAAAGGGCTCAGGTTTTTAAATATCCTAACAGAGTGCACTAGGATGATCCTTTTTTTATAGAAATGACTGATTTTTTTAACAATGCTGGTTTGGACTTCCTGAAACTGTTAATCAAAAGAAATAATAAACTTGTAGAACAGTTGAAGGTGGATTTAGAGGTATTGGATACTAACATCACTGACAAGTTAAGTAGTCATGGTATAAACAATTTCAAAGAATACGAACAGGTGTTGGAAGCTGTTGATAATAATGAACAGGTTATCATGCAAAGAAAGCTTAAGAAAATTGACCATGATATTAAGGCATACAACAATGGTCAAGCTTTCAACAATAATGCTTCAAATAAACAGTTTTCTTATAAGCGTGGTAAAAGTGTGGCAAAGGATCGCTTTGCCAGCTCCTACAGTTCTGTTGTAAAGAATGGTAATACACCTTTAAATTCCAGCTATAAGAATTTTGTTAGTGGAGTAAAGATGTCTGAAGTCATAACTCATCAAGGAGGAGGAGCTTCAAGCATGGCGACTGCAATGGCTACATCTTTGACAGCTAATTCGAGCAGACCAGCATCAGTTTCAAGAAATAATGTGAACATTGATTCAAAAAATGACAAAGGTTTATCCAAAACAGTCAGGTCCAAACAGAATCAAGGCAGGAGCCATTTTTGAAGATAAGGACAGTTCTGGACACTAATGTGAGTTCTTTGGTTAAAATATATAACTTAACCAACACTGAATTGACTAATGATCAAGAACATTTGTTAAAGCTCGGTTTAGGTTTTGTTTTGAGCAAACAAGCTAATTTAGCCAATACTTTACTAGATTTAAAGTTATATACAAGAAAATTGAACTTGTCATATATTATGAAAGATGTTAATGTAGTGTCTGGTTTTCCAGTAAGGAAATCATCGGTGTTTAATCCAACTTTACACAACACCATAAAAGTTTTTGAAGTGTTTTGTTCTAACAAAATACATTCATCACTAGAAAATAAACTGGTTAATCCTTATTTTAATTTGTCCAGGGAAGAAAGGAAAGCACTCACTGAATTAAAAAATAGACAAGATCTGAGGTTTATGAAGGCTGATAAAGGGAGTGGAGTGGATTGGTGGTTATGGAATCTGTTGATTATATCAAAGCCATGAAACTCCATTTAAGTAATTCAAACGAATATTGTGAAATAAATTATGACAGTATAGAGCGGAGTTATAAGTACATCAAATATGCTCTTTACGATTATCACATGAATGGTGATTTGACTCTGAATTTATATGAGTATTTTACAGTTGTTAACCCCAAGGTGGGTATTCTCTTTGGAATACCCAAAATACATAAGAATTCTACTAATCCCCCTTTTCGGCCTATAGTCTCTTCATCTGGAAGTATCACCAAAGGTATTTTTTTATATCTAGACAAATTGCTTAATCCTTTGGTTCAAAATTTGTCTTCCTATGTTAAAGATTCTTGGTCTTTTTTAGAGTCAATTAGGAAGTTTAGTTCAAGTGATGGTGGTGGGGCGGCCGCAGTGGTGCAGCGGTTAGCGTTGCCACCTCACAGCAAGAGGTTCTCTGGTTTGATCCTTGGATGGGGTGCCTTCTGTGCAGAGTCTGCATGTTCTCCCTGTGGTCGCGTGGGTTTCCTCCAGGTGCACCGGTTTCCTCCCACATCCCAAAGACATGCTGTAGGTGGATTGGGCACTCTAAATTGGCCCTAAGTGTGAGTGTGTGCGTGTGTGTGCCTTCTGTGGAAGGTTGGGCGCCGGGCTGGCAACTCGACACAATAAACCTCCACTGCCAATCATGAGCGGACAGGTGATCCGCTGTGGCGACCCCTAACCAGGAAAAGCCGAAAGAGGAAGACGAAAAGGAAGTTCAAGTGATGGTGGTAGTTTCCTTAAAGGTAATAATGATTTCTTTTTACTCACTGTAGATGTTGTATCTTTATACACATCTATTCCCCAGGAGTCAGGTTTGGATTTTATCTCCAATTTTTTAAATAAATATACCACTTGGTCTAGCTCTTCTGTGAGTATGTGTATTTTTTGCTGGAATATTTGTTGGACAACAATTTTTTTTGTGTTCAACAAAAAATATTATAAACAACTAAAGGGGGTAGCAATGGTGGTAACAGTAGCCCCTGCTTTCGCAGGGCTTGTAATGGCCTGGTGGGAAACTGAATGTATGGTCAATATCACTTTAGCTACAGATATTTTATTTTATTGTCACTTTACTGATGATTTGTTTTTCATCATAAAGGGTTCTGAAGAGAAAGTTCACATCTTTTTAGAACAGTTAAATGCTAGTAGCAAATTTTCAAAGTTCACTTTAAGTGATTTTGGTCATCAAGTTAACTATTTAGACATTGCGTTAAGTTAGAATACTTCTAATAATGTTTTTTTCCAGCAGAATATATAGAAAGGAAACATATGTCAACAACTATTTGCACTATCACAGTAATCATCCTAGCTTTATGAAACATAATATTCCCAAGGGACAATATATTAGAGCCTCACGGTTGACCAGTGATAGCAACAATTTCCTTACGGAAAAGGAATTCATTACTGAACTGTTCTTGGTTAGAGGTTACTCAGAGTTATTGTTAAAAAGTTTAGTTACAGAGGTTTCTAGATGGAGATCCATGGATTTTCTGCCTATTTTGATCCATGGGTTGTCAGTGAAAGGGACTTCTTTAAGTTCCGACGAGACATCATGCCTCCCCAGATGTGTTATTAATATTTCTGTTGATAGTAGAAAGGTTAAAAATATAATCACTAACAACTGGAAAATTATTAGTGGTAATAGTGATTTGGTAGGAATTTTAGGGAATGGTCCTAGGTTTGTATATAAAAAATTTGGAAGTTTAAAGAATTTATTAGTACATGCTGACACTAGAATTAATGTGCCATTGTCAGACAAACCTAAAGGCACATATACATGTTTTAGTTGTTCTGCATGTAGGTATATTCATGAAAGACCTTATGTTTGTTTGGCACATTTGGATCGGACAATCCCAGTACCAGGTAGATTTATATGTAATCCTTCTCATGTAGTTTATATTACTATGTGTTCTGGATGTTTGGCATTATATATAGGCATGACTACTAGGCATTTAATTAAACGTATTAAAGAACATTATTATGCCATTAAATCTGGAGATGTAAACAATGCCTTATACAGACATGCTTCTGTTTGCACTGTATATAAGAAGTTTTCTTTTTCAATTTTAGAACATATTGACAAGGATCGGGGGGGGGGGGGTAACATTAAAAATAAAGTAGAAAGGAAAGAAACTTTGTGGCAACTTAGGCTAGGTGCTGACAGTTCCCCTGCACTGAACAACACTATTAATATCAAATGTTTTTTAGAAGAAAGTAAATTAACCAAGTAGTTCTATTGTGTGTTTTTAAATGTACTTGTTTTTAATAGAATAATAAGTTTTATTGAATAATTGGCATTAGAAAGTAGGGTGTGGATGTTAAGCATTTAAATGGGACAAGTTTTTAATGTTGTTCTATTTCTGAAGAAGTCTTTTTAACGAAAGTGTTGATAAAATTTTGATACGCTATTTTAGAGTCGTTCCTTTGTTGCTTTCAGTGTTTTTTGTTTATTAGTTTTGGTTTTACACTGAGTGCTGTTTTTGTTTACTGGTGATAATTGTATTATCTGATGATGAGATGGTGAAGTTGTCTTTAGCTGGACTTGAGGTTTTTTTGGAAGGAAAAAGAGAAGCTTGGTCATTTGGTAGTTGAGAAGCAGGTTTTTTTCAGTTAGCCATTGTTCTACTAGGTGCAGAGATTGTTGAGTGACAGTGTGGTGATTTTGTATATTATCAAGGTGTTAATAATTGTGGAATTGCCTGCGTACTGTATTAAGGTAGAGTGGGGGCAGGAGACATGGAGGTTATTTGTAAATATATTAAAAAAGTAGGGGGCCCAGGATAGAACCCAGTCTTAACAAGACTGAAAAGGGAGAAGGATGTTTGCCATCTGACAGAATGATATCTGTTTGAGAGGTAGCTGTTAAACCAGGAGGTAGTGGAAGAAGAGAGTTGTAGGTTGGAAAGTTTGTTTAGGAAGATGGGATGGGAAACAGTATCAAATGCTTTGGATAAGACAAGGAATAAAGCTGATATGAGTTTATTATTATCTCTGGCTTGGGAAATGTTATGTGTGAAAGATAGGAGGGCAGTGGTAGTACTGTGTGAGGGTCGGATACCATGATGTGTGGGTGTAATTAGGTTTGCCTGTAAGAGGTTATTTAGTATTTTTCTATGTATACATTTTTCCAGTATCTTGGATAAGGGAGATAATATGGCAACAGGCCTGTAATTTGAGGGTTCTGTAGAAATTCCTCCTTTGTGGAGGGGCATTATGAAGAATTTTTTTCCAGATATCTGGTTCTGTATTTTCTTGGATGGTTCTATTGATAAGTATAGATACAGGCTATGTACAGATTCGGCTACATGTTTGAGAAATAATGGAATGAGTTTGTTGGCTGATGGGGAACAGGGTTTGAGTTTGTTAAGAAGTGATCTGATAATGGAAGTTGCTGTGGGTGCTTGGGAGAACAAGCGAAGAGATGAGGTGGGAGATGTAGTCTTAATATCAAGAATTTCTGGTTTAGTAAGCTTTTCTATTGTTTTGATGAAAAAAATTTTAAATAGGGTTGCTGTTTCATTAGAAGGTTTTTTAGGGAAGGGGTTTGGTGAAGAGGGGTTCCCTGGTGATATTAATTTGTTTATTGAGTGCCAGAGTTTCTTCGGGTTGGAATGTGAGTTGCTCAGAGATTTTTAATAACATTTTTTTTGTCCAGTAGGACCTGCTTTTTTGTTTGGTTGTGAAGCTGTTTATATAATTTCAGGTGGAAAGTTGAGTTGTTATTTTTTTCTATGCTCTCCAGGCACTGTCTCTCTTGTTCATAAGTGATCAAGTTGACTGGTTTAGCCATAGTGCATAATTACATTTTAGCCTAATTTTTCTACTGGGAGGCAGGATGTTAAGGGTTTCTATGACTATATTGTTGAAGCTTTGGACAGCTTCGTTGAGGGGTAATTTGTGTAGGAATGACCAGTTTACAGTGGGCAGTAATTAATTTAGGGTGACAGGGTTGCAGTTTTTAAGGTTACGAGATTCCTTGTATTGGTGGCTTTTGTTAAGATTGGGAGAGTGTCTGACTACTGAGGTAGAGAGGTGGTCACTAAGGGAGCTAGGTAGGGTGGAAGTGTTATGATGGCACTGGGGGTTGGATACTTTTATCTAGTTGATGACCAAGCCATTCTGGGACTTTTTTGTGTTGTGTGGGTGAGGGGATCAGCTAAGTAAAGCCATAAAGGTTCATAGAGTAGCTGAGGATGCAGTATTAAAAAGGTTCCAGTCAATATTCATATCCCCAAGGATGTTGGTTTCATAGGGAATGGATATAGAAATCCAAGGAAGAAACTGCTCGAGTATAGGAATGTTTTTATCTGGGGGGGTGGGGTATGTAGATTGCTTCAATGACAAGTTTTTTGTGTTGATTTAGGTTACAGGTTGCTATAAGTATTTTGGCATATCAGAAATCAGGGATAGCTATGGGGGGGGGTCAGAGCTGGTCAGAGTATAGCTACTCCTCCATCCTTTTTTTACTTCCATTCAGTCAAACAATATTATAACCAGGGGAGAGAATTTCGCAGTTTGTAATATGAAGTTTTAGCCATGTCTCAGACAGGTCAAGTATATCTGGTGTATTTATTTCTGATGTATTTAGCTGCATCTGAAACCTTAAAGGTAAACTCTAGATTTGTGCTGAACTTGTGGTGAATGATACCACATATACTGAACCTGTAGTAACAGCCAACCTACTAGCGGACAGATTCAGTGAAAACGTCTCCCCCCTGTCCCTGCCACATATACCCCCTGAACATTCCTACCACATATTTTCCACCTAGTAACTCTAAAGAGCAGGTCTTAATTGCTTCTCCAAACCAAAAACACAGCTTCAGTGGGACCTGATAACATCCCAGGCTAGGTTCTAAATGGTTTAAAACAGGAGTTAGCATCACCTTTGAGTACACTCCTTACCCACAGCCTAAGCACTGGTTTTGTCCCTGCAGAATGAAAAGAGCTACCGTCATCCCCTTACATAAAGGGGATGCATCCACTGATTCTGGGAACTACAGACTCATAAGCCTAACCAGACTTATCTGCAAGACCATGGAAAGAACCATCGTGGACGTTATCAACAAAGATATAGGAAGCCTTCAAACACTTGACCCGACCCAGCTTGGTTTTGTCAAAGGCAGAATGTGCATGTTGAACATGGTGCACTTCTTTGAGAATGTCTCCAGAGCCCTGGATGAGGACAAATCTGTGCATACAGCCTACCTAGATTTAGCCAAGGCCTTTGACAATATCCCCCACTCAGGCATCATTGAAAAACACACCCAGCTGGAGATCAACCCATATATCATGAGATGGGTTGCAAGCTGGCTCACTGACAGAACACATACAGTCAAAATAGGGGATTCCTCCTCCACCAGCAGACCTGTTACCAGTGGTGTTCCACAGGGATCAGCGCTGGGGCCCCCATTATTTGGAATCTACTTTTCGGAAGTACAGGCAAAAACAAAAGGTCTGTGGCTGACAAAGTTTGCTGATGACTGCAAACTGAGTGCAGTCATTGAGTCTCCAAATGATGTTAACATCCTACAAGAAGGGATTACTGAAACCAGTGATTTGTGCCAAAGTCATCGACTTAAACTCAGTGCAAAACATGCATTATCACCCCTTCGGCAAGGGTGATGTCCCTGTGGATTACCATATTAATAGCAACACCCTAAGCTGTAAATCAGTAGTGAGAGATGTGGGCACACAGGTTGACAGGAACCTTACCTTTGCTCACCATAATTCCACAGTGGTTAGAATGGTCTTCTACTTTGCTCACCTCATAAGTAAGGGCATGGCTTCCAAAACAAAAGAAGTTATAACCACCCTGTACTCTTCCCTCATCAGGCCAATAATAGAGTACAATCCACCCTTTGGTATGTACCATACCAGGCACCTGCAGCAACTAGGTAGACCTCAAAGGTTTCTCACAAAGAAAATTCAGGGTCTTTAGCATAAGATATATAAGGACAGACTGAAATCACTGGCACTATACTCTGCATCATATAGACTACTCAGAGGCAACCTGTGCTTTGCATACAGAGCAACCTCTGATCCTGCCTTAATGACTATGCTGCACATTTGTAAGTCTAATGGTACACAATTCCCTCGCTCTAGGGGACCTTAGCCTAGACTATGACATCAACAGGACTTGCTGGAGAGATAGCTATGTTTCACAGAGGTTACCTCTCCTCTGGAGCAAACTTACAATATATGTTAAACAGAGCCCCTTACTGACTCAATTTAAGCATAACTTAGATGATTGGATGGGAAACTGCAAATTCACCCAATGGGTTCGCCAGTGTCCTTCTTGGACAGGGGCAGTTGTTGCTGATTTAGATCAGCTTGTAATCACTGACCATGCCTCTAAGCCCTACAGGGAACAAGGGTTGAGCTTGGCTAGTCTTGTAAGGACCCTAGGGCCGTTAGTCTTGTAACCTGTTATGATCAAATAACAGTACTCCTTTGCGAGGGTACTCATTTACATTATGTGAGCTTTGTGGTTTCTTTTGTGTCTTTACTGTTGACTTGATCCAGTGCCAGGGTGAGAATTTAGTGCTATGCTGTGAATAATCAGTTTCATGCATGATTCATTTTGTTAAGTAGCTTGGTTCCCACTGAGTTTTGCAAAGTAGGGGCATATTTTTAATCAGTATATCACTTGTACCTATCCATCATGTCCTGGGTATAGGGTAAGAAAACCAGAGTATAAGCAAGGTACCCACAAATGCACATGGAGAACACACAGACTTTGACCAGACAGCACTTGGAGGTCAGGATTAAATCTGGGATAATGGAGTTTATGGGCAATATAGCTTATGTCTGTCCCCCCATACAGCCTGTTATACTTTTGCTGTAGCAATGACTGGAATCTGTTCTTATTTAACACTTCTGTCACCTATCATTCTACAAAGTTCTTGTAATCTTAATTGCTCAGTGGTTACATTATACTAATTTTACTTCAGGACCCAGATCTGCTGTTAGGCTAGGGGCTGGATTCCAAACTAATTTATTTTCAGGGAAATGTGCTACCCCAGACTTGAAACAGTCATAAAAATAGAAATAGAGTCAGTTTTAACAGAAAGCCTACATATTTCTTCATTTGCACATGCCCCATTGTAATCAAGGCAAACAAAGAAGCATTCACATCTTCCCTAATGTGTACTCGAGTCTTAAGGAATCAAATGAATCTCTGCCCCAAACTCCAGAACAAAATGGTAGAATACACCTTACATTTCAAGTGTGCTGCACTCACACTGCCATCCTAGTGAAGATAGTGGTGTTTCTTTTCAGTGAATCAACACTCAGCAAGAAATGCTTTCAAGACACCAAAATAGCCAGGACTGGGGATATGGGCTTGGTACCACCAAAACGGTGATATACCATTTTTTAGTCTGTGTGTGTGTGTGTGTGTGTGTGTGTGTGTGTGTGTGTGTGTGTGTGTGTGTGTGTGTGTGTGTGTGTGTGTGTGTGTGTGTGTGTGTGTGTGTGTGTGTGTGTGCGTGCGTGCGTGCGTGCGTGCGTGCGTGTGTGTGTGTGTGTAAGTATGCATATGCATATGCATGGGAAGGGCATATGCATGCTTTAGGGCATTATTTTGCTTTCCTATAGGCACATAGTTCCTTTGATAAAGGAAATTTTTATCTTGCCTCTGAGTAAATCCCTCTTTCAGATTGTTTAATTGATGGAAGTAGTTTGGCCTATAAACTTTGTAGGAAAACTCTTGCTTGGCAAATTTCATTTTCGTGTGACTATCTTTCAGCTTTAGGAATGAAGATAAATTTCCACATTGATTGTTACATAGAAATGTAAAGGTAAAGATATGTTAGAAACAAAGTATCCTCTGTTTACATATATTCCTGTAGAACAGGCTACATAGTGATGACATCAAGTATGTAAGCTGGTAGTAAATCTGACCATTCTGTTATAGACCTACCGCCAGCTTGCCTACAACATAGTTACAAAGGTTACTCATAACCGCAAAGAAATAGAATAATTTAGGAAGTAATGAGGTGTCCTTTCAAAATGTTTTGTTTGATATAAGCTAGCTAATTTGCAGTTTGCACTTTTTTTGCAACAGATTGTACGTGATCCCTGAAACGCTTTTTTTTAGATTGGTATGTAAATATTTGCAGAACTCAGCAATCTGTAAAAAATCAGAGTTCTTTATAATCAGTTTATCATACTCTGCAGTGTAGAGTTCAGACTTAAATCATTCTACTCTTGAGTGAAAATACCTGAGATGCCAAAATTGATGCCTTAATCTGACCTTAGCTATCATTTGATTTCTTGTAAAACTTCAATCAGCAGGTTTTTCCTCATGGTACAGTGGTTGTCAGCTTAAATTGATTTGGCTTCTCACAGCTGATAAGCGCCACCACCTGGGTATACACACAAAAAAAACAAAGAGAGAAACCACACAACTGGATTATCACAAATAAGCTAGATGTCATAACCTCAAGCAGAGATTTTGCATTGGTGGGTTGTGTATATCTGCGGTGGTGCAGCGGTAGCATTGTTGCCTCACAGCCAGGAGTGGCCTTAGGTCAACTGGTGCCCTAGGCAAAAGGGCACCACGGCACCCCCCACCACACCACCCAATGCCCCCATCCTGGTCTACCTACACCAAATAAATACTGGAAAAGTACCCCTACTAAAGCAGCACCCTAGGCGGCCGCCTAGTTGGCCTATGCCTAAGGCCGGCTATGCTCACAGCAAGAGGTTCTCCCATTCGATTCTCGACTGGAGTGTGGGGAGTGCCTTCTGTGTGGAGTCTGCATGTCCTCCCCCGCAGTTGGGTGGGCGTTCAAAAGACACACGTAAATGGGCGTGCCTTAGTTGAAGGTTGAACGTCGAGCTGGCACCTCAGCGTTTGTGAAAAATCTACTGCCAATCATTAGAGGACCGGAGTTCCGCTGTGGCGACCCTTAACCGAGAAAAGCTGAAAGACAAACAACAACAACTAATATTGGTGGGTTGTAATGGCAGAAGTTTGAGTGGCCTTTTATGGTTGAAATGTTCTGAAAAGGGTAGTTGTGTCATTATTGGTTCATACATTTTCTTTCATTGCTTACTAGAAGACTTTTCCAAACTACAAATTTAAAACACATTCTAACAAGTGGTGCTGTATTATACAAGGAATATAATTTAATACAATCAGGTTAATACAATCAGGAAGGTGAATCAAAGAATGCATACATGTATGCATGTTCACAGGATGCAGGAGATCAAACTAGGGTAAGACACCAGTCACCAGTGGTGTCCCCCAGGGTTCGGTACTGAGACTTTTTCTGTTTGGCATATACATCTCAAAAGTAAAAGGAAATACCAAAGGGCTTTGGCCAACTATGTTTGAGATGACTGCAAGCTAGGAGCAGTTATAGAATCCCCAAATGACTTAACCATCATGCAGGAAGGTTTGCCCCAAACAATAAATGGTGCCAGAATCATGAATTGAAACTAAACTCCAAGAAATACATTATTGTATCCTTTGGGAAGTCATCTACTCCAGGAAACTGCAACATTGACAATGCCCCCTGAGAACTGACCCAGTTGTTTGGCATTTGGGAACTTGTGTGTACAGCGACCTAACTTTTGACCAACATGTGCCCATAGTCATAAGAAAGTCTTTCTATATTGCACAGCCTATAAACAACTTGATTGTGACTAGATCTAGAGATGTTACTCTCCCACTTTACAAAGCCCTCATTAGGTCAATAATTTTGTCTAATGCCCACTTTGGCATGTATCTGTCCATACCCAAGCAACAATTAGAATACCCACAGAGATACCTTACTAAAAGGATACAAGTCCTAAACAATAGGTCTTGCATGGACCACCTCAAAGATTTATCACTATACTCAGTATCCTACAGAGTGCTTAGAGGTGTTATGTCTAGCATACAAGGCATCCACTGACCTAATACAGATGGACCTACTGAACATCAGCCAGTCAAATGGCATCAAAAATACTCAGTCCAGGTAACTAAACTGAATGTTGTGGAGAGATGGATATATATATATATATATATATATATATATATATATATATATATATATAGAACAGACTATTCAAGTAAAACAAAGCTCATCCCTGTCCATATTCAAATGCAACTTGAATCTAAGGATTGGTAATAGAAAATGTACTCCGGGATTGCCCCTCATGCAACTAATGGATAGAGGCAGTTCCTAAATGCTGCATCCTTTACATGGGTCCCCTCAAATTATCTATATTGTGATCATATTTATTCTCACTAGGGCTAATATACAATTATCAGCCATGGGATAGGTAAGACCAGTCAGGAAATGTTAATTCAAGCACCAAAATGGAAATTTGATAAGCTTAAAATGTCCTCCAAGTCAACCTGTGTTGTGGTGGTAAATAGTTTTAAAAAAATTGCCCTTTTTAGATCAAGTGCCCATATCACCCTCTGCCCCTCCCCCAGTCTTCAACAGCTTCTGGCACCTCTGCCCACACACCATGGATTCCAGCCAAATCATAGCACTGCAACTGTCTTCCTCAGTTTATCAATATATTCAAGCAAAACAGAAACAATAGAGACACTGTCTCATCTCTTTTTCTCAATCTGCTAAAGTCTTTAGCACAGTAATACATCAGAAACTATTAAATGGGGGGGGGGGCATGGCCAATATGGCAGTCTGATAGCAGCAGAAATCCATAGCTCTGCTTAGATTTTAATATCCTGACAGGAAATATACTTTAAATTTTAGAAAAATCTAAAAGTATACTAAAAGATAGATTGACATAGACTATTATTTTCTGAAAATTAATACATTGTCAAGGTAATTTTTTAATTATTCCTGTCAAGAAGTTTTCTACTGGAGATCTCAACATGAGCAACCTGAAGAACCCACACCAGGAGAGTGCAGTGAAGAAAGAGCTACATCTTATAATAACAAACTTCCAAAGACTGCCACTAAAAATGGACAAATTTGAAAATGCAATGGATATTATCAAACAAAAGAAGGCAGTAAACAACTGGGACTTCTAAATGGAATAGTAAAAAAACAATCTGAACAGATTTTTGCCTTAGAGGAAACAGTAACTGACCTGGATTCTAGAGTGATAGAAAATGAACATCACAATGAATTTCCTCTGAAACAAAACACCAGGCTGATTGAGAAACTGGAAGACATTGAAAGTAGATCAAGGAGAAATAACATAAGAATATATGGAATTCCTGAGAAAGAAGAGGGTGCTAACATGATTCAATTCCTCAATAAGTGTTTTTTATCAGTACTAAACATGCCTGAATCCCTCTCTTTTGAAATTGAGAGGGCTCATCAGTCCCTGGCAAATCCAGCTTTGTCTCTAACTTCATCTAACCCCAGATCAATAATAGTTAGATTTCTTTCCTCACAAGACAAGGACTTAGTGCTGAAATCAGCTTGGACTAAATCAAGCTGGGTGAAAAAGTTATTCATTTTGACAATGATTACACCTCTACAGTCATATCCAGAAGAAAGGAGTGTGTTCCTCTAATTAAGTCCTTGAAAAATGCCAATATTAAAGCTCAAATTATTTTTCCTGCAAGAATAAAAATCACCTTGCCAGAAGGAGTGAAGATATTTATTCCCTACAAGAAACAGTAGAATTTATCCAAAAGAAAAAAATACTGTCATACATAGAAGAAATGGAATGGTCATCCCAGAGTTTGAAGAGACATGCATCAAAAAATGGATGGTCTGTGAAGGAAGGAACAAACAAAACTAAGAAACTAAAGGACAAATGAATACATTCCTGCTAATTTTAAATGCTTTGTTTTATGAATTATAATATATTTGATTCTGGAAAATTTCTATACTGTAAGGTAATGTGAATCATCTTTATTATTAACTTTCTCTTTTCCTTTCTATATCTACTTTTTTCTAATTACATATAGTACTAAGTATTTAAATAACATTCTCTCTTTCTCTCTCTCTTTTTTCTTCCTATTCCTTTTTGTTATTAATGTTCCTTTTCTCTCTTTTCCCTACTATAAGTACTTTACATACCTTTCTCTTTTAAAAAACTACATAGGTTCATAGGTAGGTACTGGGCTATCTGCCCGAAGGCATATATTAGCCCAGACACGTGCGGTATTCACCACCCCTTTAGTTAGTTCCCTAGGCCCTTGATCTAGCAGCTAGTACCCTTGGCCCCTATCTAGTAGAGCTGTTGGTATGATCCCTGGTGTGAACTTTCTGTTACCCATCCACTCATCAAGGTTCCTCTTAAAGAGTGATAGTGAGGGGCTCTGTCTTATGTAGATTGGGACCTTGTTCCATAGCAAGGGAAGTCTTTGCGAAGGGAATCTATCCCTCCAGCATGTTCTATTAATTGCTGTGCTGAGGTTTATATCCCTAGAGCGTGTAGCTCGAGTAGATTTGGTTTTGTTAAGATGGAGCATGTTCAACAGTTCAAGGTTGGACATGGCTCTGTATGTTAGACAGAGATCGCCTGTGAGAAGGTGGTATGCAGCAGAGAAAAGCCTTAGTTTTTTCAATCGTGCTGCATAGGGCAACTGTTTGGGGCCAGTAATCCTCTTAGTGAGGTACCTCTGTGGTCTCCCCAGCTGCTGGAGATGCCTGGCCAGGTACATTCCAATTGGTGCATTATACTCAATAATGGGTCTGATGAGGTAAGAGTAGAGGGGCACAACTACATCCTTAGATCTTGATGCAAACCCTTTCGTGATCAGATGTGTCACATAGAAGGATTTTCTAACCATCTTGGCAACATGGTTATCAAAGGAAAGCTGACTATCTACTTGGGTCCCTAGATCCCATATTACTTCTTCAGATTTCAGGGGGTTACCTCCTATGTGGTAGTTCGCGGGTACTCTGTTTTTTCCAAAGGGGATTACTACACATTTTTTAGCATTTAGCTTGAGACCATGGCTTTGACACCATGCATCAGTCTCATTAAGACCCTTCTGGAGGACATCCATGTCGGCCGGAGACTCTATTATAGCACCCAGTTTGCAGTCGTCCGCAAACCTAGTCAGCCACAGCACTTCAGTGCATGCCTGTACTTCTGAGAAGTACATGCCAAACAGGAGGGGCCCCAGGACAGAGCCCTGAGGCACACCACTCATTACTGGTATGGATTCAGACATAGATCCCACTACTCTTACTTTGTGGGATCTGTCTGAGAGCCAGTTTGCGATCCATCTTGTGACGTAAGGATTTATGCCCAGGTTGGTGAGTTTATCAATAATACCCGAATGGTGTCAAATGCTTTAGCAAGGTCAAGGTAAGCCGTGTGTACCTCCTTTCCCTTATCTATAGCCTGAGTAACTGTCTCAAAGAAGTCCACCAGTTTCAGGAGGCATTATCTGCCCTTGACGAAGCCAAATTGTGTGGGGTCAAGTGTTTTTAGAGTCCTAATCTCTCCATTTATGAGTTCCATAATGATTCACTCCATTGCCTTACAGATCAGATTGGTCAGGCTTATTGGTTGGTAGTTCCCAGTACAAATACAAATGATATATGTATTCTAATTCTTCAGCAATAGTATAATTTGACTTAATACCAAAGTGCATTTTTTTCTAGTGGGTCAGTGGTGGGGTAACAATATGTTTCTGATTAGTGTTTCTAACTAGATGTTTTAGGCTCTTTGTTTAGATGCATATAAACATTAATACAGTACAGTAATGGTGTTTTATAGATGGCTAAATATAAGGTTTTATATATATATATATACATATATATATATATATATATATATATATATATATATATATATACTAGGTTCTTTTTTTTCTCTGGTCTGGTTAATTGTGGGTAAATTATTGAAATGTTATAAAATGATTTCTGATTTGAGGAGCTGTTGTTACTTCTAAATCGCTGTTTTTATATGAAAGGGTTAATTTTTTCATGATGTTGGCCTGTGTGACTGTTCTCATTCTGAAGATTCATGACATACACTGACAAGGCAGCTTGAGTGTTTTTTTTTTTGTTTTGTTTTCTGTAAACTCTAAAAGCTTCAAGATTTGATTTCCTGCTGAAAATGCTTTTTTCCTCACTAGAGACAACCTCTGCTGTGCATGAGCCTATTTAGATACTTTTTAACAAGTTTATGAAGCTGCAGCTTTTGGAAATAACAGTCATGACCTTTTGAACTTGTTAAATGGCTGTATTTAGAATTCTTTTCTCTTGAAAGTCTGTTATCCTTCACTTTGACACTTTAAATGGTAAATAATTAGTTCTGATAAAAGTGTTTAACTCCTTTGAAAATACCTATGTTCTTTTATAGATGCATACATTCCGCAGATTCAGTGACACGTTTAGTAACTAAATGACATCAAATGAACTAGGAACTGCATTAGAAAACTCATTACGCATATTAACATCAGACTTATATTACATAACTAAACCTTTAGTAACTAAACAGAGGGTTGTGAGGTTTTTTTTTTTTTTGCAATAAGTGTTATATATATATTCAACATATCCTTACATGAAAAATGTTAGATAGATGACTAACTTCTTCTTCTTCTTTCGGCTTTTCCCGGTTAGGGGATGCCACAGCAGGTCACCTGTCCACTCATGATTGGCAGTGGAGTTTTATGGTGTCAAGTTGCCAGCCCGGCACCCAACCTTACACAGAAGGCACATATATGCATGCACTCATGCCTAGGGCCAATTTAGAGTATCCAATCCACCTACAGCATGTCTTTCAGATGTGGAAGGAAACCAGAGCACCCGGAGGAAACCCACGTGACCACAGGGAGGACATGCAGACTCTGCACAGAAGGCACCCCAGCCGAGGATCGAACTGGAGAACCTCTTGCTGTGAGGCAGCAATGCTAACCACTGCACCACCTAAACAAACTAAACTACAATAATTTAATAACCACCATTAGTGAACTAATCAAAAAATGGAACAGAATGTTCTTCACAATGGAGGATAGTCTCTCTTTAATTAAAATGATAATTTTACCTAAAAGTTTGTTTTATATACAGTTATTGACACTACTCCCTCCCAAAAATGTATTTAAAAAAATTAGATTCCATGATACTTAAATTTTTACAGTTCCCTTTAAAACCTAGGATTGTATATAAATGGCACATTAGAGCTTGGAACAGTAATCAGATAGCATTCCCCAGCTTAGATCTTTATTCCAAATTAGTTATAATTAATGTAATATTACAGTGGATCTCACCTAGCTATATATCAGGCTAGAAAATAATACATGAGATTCATATAACTGATGTCAGAACTACCAATTTAAGGAACAATACGGAATAAGTAGAGTTCATTGACTTTTGCGTGAATTTTGTTTATTTAATAAGAAGTTTGATCATTTTTCTTATGGCATTAATCAAATATTTAATAACTTTAAAAATATAATTGATTGTAATTACAACATTAAACAATTCCTATTTCTTATATTCCCTATAGCATACTCCCCTGATTGCCACGATTCTTTCAACATCAATGCAATGCAAAAATTAAAGGAAAATAACCTGATATTTTGGCATCGGTTTATTGAAAATAAGAGTATTAAACCACTAAACTCTCTTCTATGTAGTTTTGATAATAGTCAAGATGGTGGTTTTTACACTCATTACGGCAGTTTATAGAAAACAAAATCAGAGTATCAATCAACCTAGAGATTGAATATATACTTAGTTTGATCCAACTTTTTATTAGGTGTCTTGAAAAGACAGATGATCCAAAATTAAGTATCTCACCTATCTATAAGATACTAAGAGAAGACACTAAAGTTTGACTCATATTTTTGGAATTACTATGTAAAGATTAATGGAGAACAAATATCTGATGAATCCAAAAAAAACTGCTATTGAAACCTACATATGGTACCTCTTCTTCATTATATTGGAGATTGTATACATGGAAATTTATGAATAGGAGCTTCTATACTCCAGTTAAAATAAATCTTATACTCAAAAACAGTGAAAGTAAATGTTGGAAATGTGATGAATTACTAGAGGCCAACTGGGCTCACATGTTCATTGAATGTAGAAATGTTGTTCAATACTGGAAAGACTTCAGATATTTTGTAAAGGCTTTATGGTCTGATAACTGTCATATTTTTAACTCACTAATCCTATTCAATGTTCCTTTACCTAATGTAATACCTAAATATCAGATTCAGTTACTTTGGTCAATTCTTGCAATTGCCAGAAAAGTTATTACTTTAAACTGGAAAAGTAAACATGATTTTATGTTTAACGAACTTATTAATTTAGCAAAAGTTGTTTGTAAAAAAGAACTGCAAACCATTTGCTATAGGACTCATAACATTACTCATAAAAAATAGCATGGCAAAAATTGGAAAACCTTTTGAACAAATACTGATAACGTCTCATGGATAAAATGATTGTTTATCATGGATGAATCATGGATGAATGTAAATATTGTAAATAGTTTTGTTATTGTTTTATTGTATTTGTTATATATGTACATTTGCATATGTTTATAATGAAAACAAAATAAAAATATTTTTGGAAAAGAAACTATTAAATGAATTAGAATCTCTAGGTCTAAACAAATCAGCTCTAACCTGGTTCAAGAAGTATCTATCAAAAAGGCAGCAAGCAGTTAAGTGGAAGCAAAACCTCTCAACATTCTTGACAGTTACATTCGGGGCTCCCCAATGTTCAATACTTGGGCTTCTCCTCAATAACATATTTAGCAGCAAACTCCATACCGTTTCTCAACAAGCAACCCTTATTCAATATGCAGACGATGCAACACTTATCTGCTCTACACAACCACTACATACGCTACAAGATATCACTCTACAGGTTCTTTATCTCCAATAGTCTCATAGAATGAAAAAAGCAAATTCTACACTCTGTCATATGACAACACAAAAAAATAAATATGTACCACAAACAAAGCTACTTTGAGTCTTACTTGATAACAAACTTAAATTTGGCTCACACCTGCTTCAAGCCATCAAGAATACCCACTGAAAACTAGGATCAGTATACAGAGCAATGTTTTCTCTCAGCGTCTGCAAGAAAATCTATAGCCACTGCCTGCCTATTTCCATCACTTCTATATGCATCCCCCCATCTTTACAAATCTCAATACCACCCTTAAAACTAAACTTCACACATGTTACAATTAAATAGCAACATTTTCAGCATATACCCCACTAAAAACCCACCACTGCATATTCCTTCGAAATGTACACTGGTTAGAACTTCTCCACTACCTTACACATTCACAGCTCAAAAAGGTCCACAACTTAATTTCCCTGAAAAATGCCCAACAATGAAAAATATGCTCCAACCATATTCCAGTTCTAGATTGCTATGGTCAAGTATCAGATCACTCCTTTCCATGTCAAAAACAAGCATTTCATTTGGGGTTTCTCTATATTACCACCACATCACTACACATTGGAACCCTATCCCTCTGCAAATAAAATAGACAGACAAGACACATACCTTCCAGATGCTATTAAAGTAATATCTAAGCAAAAATTTGCTGTGCTACTGCTCATCTCCCAGCTTGAATAAACTATTTGGCCAGACCTGCTACCTTTCTCCAAATACTTTTTTTTCCTTCTCCACCTTTTCTTCATTGGGCTAGAAAGGGATTTACTCAACCACAAGGAATAACTTTGTTTTGAATAAATTATATCAATTATAGGCTCTAAGATGACAAGACTCAGTCTCTTCTTGACTTTAATTAGATTTAAGATTTTAAGATGTGAATGAAGTTTGGGTGAGAAACCCTTATTAGTGTTTAAAAATAAAAGTAACCTAAAGAAATATTTTGAGAAGACCAAGACTGGCATCTTTAATTTTCTATTGTAAATAAGGGAATGACAAAATGTGGGTGTTGTTCACAGTACAGAAATATTTGGGAAGGAGCTAGTTTTATGTTAGCCCGTGTTTCTAAAGGATTGTCCACAAATGGCAAATTTAATTTCACGTTGCTTCACTAGGGACGGCTTGCACCTGTCACCCCTGGGCTTTTGAATACTGGCTAAGGCTCTTGCCACCCCCATAGTGCCTTTTTTAGGCAAGGTTCAAAAGACAAACCCACCTCCATAGACAACACAAAGAAAAAGAAACTATGGGTAATACTGCTCAACACCAGATGTCTAAACCTCAAGATGCACGTACACGAGGCTCTCCTCAGTATGAAGAATATCGATATCTGTGCAGTAACAGAAACCTGGTTCAAGGCTCCCGAGAGCACCCCAGCACTACCAGGTTATACCTCATACCATGCTTTTCGGCCCCAAAACTTGGACTGAACCACAAACGGAGGAGGAGTATCCATATTCATCAAAGATACCCACACCTCCAGGTTAGTGGCACTGCATGAAGCATCGGAGACCATCCATGTGCAACTAACAGTGGGCAAAACTGCCTTTCAGTTTGTAGCCTGCTACAGACCACCCTCCCAAACTCAGAAACCCCACTAGGCTTTCCTGAGAACACTGGAGAATATGAAGGTCTCTCCAAACACCATTATATTGGGTGACTTCAACTACACAAACATAGACTGAGAGCACTACTCAAGCCCCAACACCCTCGCTCAATGGTTTCTAGAATTTATAAACTCAAATGCTATGGAACAACTGGTCACCACTCCCACAAGAGGGGAAAACATATTGGACCTGATCATCACCAACATGGGGACTCTATGTTCCATACCAGAGGTATACCCCTCATTGGTAAGATGTGACCATAAATTAATCTCACTGGACATCCATATCCCGTCCCCACCCCCAGCCAAGGAAACCACGGTGAAGAACTTCTCAAAAGCAAACTTCACACTTCTCAAAACCGAGGTGGAATCCTTCAAAGCCAGTGGAAAATACGGCCCAAACTGCAGAATCCTTTACAAACGCTTTCTATGGACACCTACAGGAATGCATGGATCATGCTATCCCAAATAAAACCAAGACTCATTCCTCCAATGGCAGGAGACCTGTCTGGTGGACCCCAGCCATAAATAAGCTATACAACAGAAGGAGGAAGCTACTACATGATAGAGCAAAATCCCAAAAAGGGAAGGCATCTCTGATCAGTACTAGCAAGAAACTATGATCCCTCATGAAATCATCTAAGGCCAGCTTCGAAAGAAAAATTGCACAAGATGCTAAAGATAATCACAAGGCCTTCTTTAGTTATGTCAGGAACCTGGGTGGCAACTCCCAGATATGCTCTGAGTTAATTCAAAATGACAAAAAATACACTGAACCCACAGACATTGCCAACATCCTAGCAGACAGGTTCAGTGCAAACTTCTCCCCCCCCCAAAAGAGCAAATGTCTATCCCAACAGAGTGTAGCCTCCCTGACATCACAGATGCACAGGTGAGAGCTGCCCTCTCCAAAGCAAAAAACACAGCATCAATGGGACCGGACACGAACTCCAAGAAGAACTGAACCCTCACATAAAGTCACTGTTCAATCTCAGCCTTACTACAGGATATGTACCCAAGGAATGGCGTACAGCAACAGTGGTCCCACTCCACTCCACAAAGGTGGTGCCACAACGGACCCCAGAAACTATTGCCCTAGAAGCCTGACTAGCCTGGTCTGCAAAGCTTTGGAGCGTATCATCATGAAACTCATAAACAAAGACATTGGGAACCTCCAAACACTGGATCCTACCCAATTCGGCTTTGTTAATGGCAGATCTTGCCTCTTGAACCTGGTTGACTTCTTTGAAACAGTCACCAAGGCAATAGATGAAGGGAAGGTAGTCCACACAGCCTAACTGGACCTCACAAAAGCCTTCGACACAATACCCCACTCAGGCATCATAAATAAGCTCACCAGCTTAAATATCAACCCCTATGTCACAAGATGGGTTGCAAACTGGCTCAGGGATAGAACCCACATGGTCAGAATTGCAGGTGCCATGTCAGACTCTAAACCAGTTACAAGTGGCGTCCCACAAGGCTCAGTCCTGGGACCTCTCTTGTTCGGTATATATTTCTCTGAGGTACAGGCTAACATGGGAGGACTATGGCTGACCAAGTTCGCAGATGACTGCAAACTGGGTGCCATAATCGACTCGCCGACTGACACAAGCATCCTCCAAAAGGGTCTCACAGAGACGGATAACTGGTGCCAGAGCCATGGCCTAAAGCTAAATGCCAAAAAGTGCATAGTCATCCCCTTTGGGAAAAACAAAGTGCCCACAAATTACCACATAGGTGGTAATCCATTAAGTACGGAAGAAGTAATTAGGGATTTGGCGACCCAAGTAGATAGCAATCTCTCCTTTGACAATCACATTGCCAAAGTGGTTAGAAAGACCTTCTATATAGCCCACCTTATCACGAAAGAGTTCACATCTAGATCAAGAGAGGTCATTGTGCCCCTCTACTCATCACTCATCAGGTCCATAATTTAATACAATGCCCCATTTGGGATGTACCTTACCCGACACCTACAGCAACTGGAAAGACCCCAAATGTACCTCACCAAGAGGATCAAGGGACTCAAACAGATGTCCTACGCAGTTAGGCTAAAGAAACTCCAGCTCTACTCAGTTGCTTACCGCCTACTCAGAGGCGATCTGTGCCTGACGTATAAAGCCATGTCCAACCCAGAATTAATGGACATGCTCCACCTCAGGAAATCCAAATCCCTTAGAGCTACACGGTCCAGGGACTTAAACCTCAGCACAGAAATAAATAGGACATGCTGGAGGGACAGATTCATATCCCAGAGGCTCCCTCACTCTGGAATAAAATCCCAATCCATGTTAGGCAGAGTCCCTCAATGACCCTCTTCAAGAGAAATCTTGATGAGTGGATGGGAGATCGTAGGTTTACCCCGGGATCTCTTCTGTGTCCCTACTAGACAGAGGCACAGTAAACTAACCTCAAAAGGGCTATCTTCTGTGACCTACTATACAGAGGCACAGTCAACTAATCTAAAAAGGTGGCCAAAGCCAAACACACTCTGGCTAGGCTTATAAATGCCCTAGGGCAGATAGCCTAGTATCAACCTATGAACCTATGAAAGGTTCCATACTTGGCCCTCTTCTATTTTCCATCTTTATTAATGATCTTAACAAAGTCATCCCAGAGTCTACATGTATTCAATATGCTGATGACTCGACTTTAATTTGCTCAGATAGATCCCCAACTATTCTATTATCCAAAACTCAAGACTGTTTCACTGCAGTTGAGAATTGGTTATCAGAACGCCAACTGATCCTTAATCCAAAAAAAACGAAAATGCTACTCTTCCATCCTACCCATAAAACACCAACTTTTCCCTTTTGTGTACAATCCAACAATGGAACCACCATCACTCCCGACCCTCATACCAAGCTATTAGGGGTTACCATTGACAACAAACTCAGATTTGATGTGCACATCAACCAAACTATCAAAACTGTTAATAAGAAACTGGGGTCCCTTTATAGAATAAAATCTTTTCTGACTCCCACGGCTAAAGTTGCCATTGCTCGCACCCATCTCCTTTCTACCCTCTTGTATGCCTCCCCCATACTTATAAATCCCAACAAATCGGATCTATCTAAACTCTCTTGTTGTTATAATCATATTGCAAGATTTGCCACAGGCCTGCCCTACAAAACCCATCACTGTACTAATCTTCAGAACCTAGGTTGGATAGAACTACCAAACCTACTTCTACAGAAGCAACTTATTATTGCTTACAAAATACTCTCTCAACCTGAAAACACTCCCGGCCTGTCTGGAATAATTACCCCTTATACCAACCTAAATAGACTAAGATCATCTCACAGATTACTCGACAGACAATCAAATCCTGTAACTCAGGAGGTGACTCTCTGTTTTCAAACACAGTGGGTAAAATATGGAACTCTCTTCCACCTAGTCTCACCGAATCAACCTCCTAAATACTTTCAGAAATGGCCTATCCCACCACTTCAAATCCCACTGGCTTTGCCAATGTTCTAATCCAGACTAACCCATAGCTCCCCTCAACCTCCTCAGTGAAATTACTATCCTCCTAGGCCTCAAGCCATCTAATCTCCCCCTGAAACTAACTACTTGTAGGTTTGTTTCTTATAATAATTGTTCACTGTACATCCTAATGTAACTTTTTCTTACCTGTGTATACTAACTATATGATGCTTTGTTTTTCTCTTTATAATTGTTATTGTACATACTAATGTAACTTTTTTCTTCCCTGGGTATTTAGTGCATAACTACAATCGTATGTTAGCTGTCAAACATTGTTGTAACCTACTATGTACTATTGGAACTTTTTGTAACCTACTATGTACTATTGGAGCTTTTCTCCCCGGGCCTCCACTGAAAATGGACATGTGTCCAGTCGGACTTTCCCGGTCAACAAATGTAAAATAAAATAAAAATAAAATAAATAAATAAATAAATAAATAAATAAATAAATGAATAATTGCAATATAAAAGGGGTGGTATATTTGGCCCATTGCTTAACTAGCCCAGCATTTTATGTGGGCAAGACTGAGACTGCTTTGACAAAAAGGATTTACCAGCATGTTTATGCTATCTCTAGGGGCACTTTGAAAAATGTACTTTATAAACTTTCAAGTAATTGCATGGCATTTAAGGAATTCATATTTTTGTTTTGAAAGCAGGTTGCCTACTTTGAAAGTGGAGGTAACTGGGTAATGCACCTTGAAGCCAGTGAGTTGTTTTGTCCGTTGTATTTAGATGCAACAAATAAACCTGGCTTAAATGAGAAGAAATCAATTAACAGTTTATTGATTCTTAAAAATATGAAATTAGAGAAATTTGTTAGAAATGGTTAGTTGATTAATACATAACAATAGTAACAAATTGTAGATGAGTATTATTTTAAATGTATATTTTTATATTGTTTAGGCTGTTTTGTGATGTGTGAACTAAATTGTTCACCAAATGGTGCTATTTTATTGTCTGTTTCTCAGGAAGGCGTTTTTATCTGAAGAAGTTCTATGTATTTGTGCAAACAAAAGCGCTAATCTAATAAAATACCTGGTTGTGGTGTTCCTTTGGTGGCTTTGCTTTTTATTAATTGTTTTGTTTGCAAAGTTCATGAGTTGTTTTTGGTCTAATTAGATTTACCACTATCTCACAGTCCTGCCTCTGCCACAGTTTTATCACTCTCTCTCTCGCTCCTCATGTATCCAAAATTAATAACCCTTATAACAGTCCAAGCAGCCCCAGTCCTTTTCACTTTCCTAATTACTTCACTTCTCAATCTTAAATGTAATGATATTTTCATAGCTGGTCTACTACCAATGTATCATACAATATTTCATTATCAAATACCTTCCCCTTTTCTAATATTTCCATAGTTAAGCTGTCTCTTTTTTCATTATTTTAATTGTTAGAAATTACAGGTTCAATGCTATATAAACCTATGCTAGCTGTGTACATGCTCTTTTTCTAAATAATTTGTATGTAAACTATTTTTTCATTTTTTTCTATGTACACTTACCCATATTTTCTATTCCTTCTGATATCATCTACGTGCATTTTGTATATATGTCAAAAAATGTTAAATGTGGAGATTTTCTCCCTGGAACTCCACTGAAAAAGGGTTTTTATCCCAGTTGGACTTTCATGGTAAAAAAGCATAAATAAATAAAATAGTTGCAGAATTTTAGGCCTTCAAGGCAACTCTCATTACCACAGACCACAGAATAGAACAATCATGTCTCCTTCCTTTATCATTAGTAGCAGACCGATAAGATTCACTCCGCTGTTACATCACCATGCTCAAGCATCTAATAAAAAGACACTGCAAGAGTAAGGCAACTGTGAAATAGAGATCCAGCACCAAACTAACTAGTTAAGTATGAAAATGCTTCACCAAGAGAAAAGTCATCTATATGGTTATCAAAGGCCTAATAAGAGTGTGTGAGTGTGTGTGTGTGTGTGTGTGTGTGTGTGTGTGTGTGTGTGTGTGTGTGTGTGTGTGTGTGTGTGTGTGTGTGTGTGTGTGTGAGAGAGAGAGAGTGTGTGTGCGTGTGTGTGTGTGTGTGTGTGTGTGTGTGTGTGTGTGTGTGTGTGTGTGTGTGTGTGTGTGTGTGTGTCTGTAATGACATCATGCTGTGGCCAGTAGTGACTCTGCGGGCAGTTATCCAAACCATCCATAGAATTTTCCTGCCATACATTAAGGAGTAGAATGCCAGACCTTTCTCTCAGCCAACACTCACTTGCAACCCTATTTATTTCTGAATGCAGGTCACTAGCATTGCAGATGGGCACCTTGTCTGTCTGTCAACAAACCATCTCTAATTATATTACCACAGTGAAAGGAGACATAAGGAAGTGAAAGAAGTTGGAACACCTAATACAAATAAAGACTTTGCCTAACGCATGAGAATGAATCTATGATAAATGTCAGAATTTTAAGGATAAGGATCTTATCTTTAAAAACAACAGAAAAAGATGGTTACAGCAATTTTCCATGGGACATCCAATATGCATTATCTTAGACTAGTCTTCCAATTTTTATGTCAAATTGAAACATTTTGTTCTATATAAAAGTTGTCTTAAATGTAAGGGCTCTAAGGTAAAACTCTGATTGTCTGCTACCTTGTAATATCTAGGCAAATGAAGATTTTTATCCTACTGAGGAAATGTATTAATTTCTAGAAAACTGAGGCTTTACGTTGCAACAAAACAAACTATCTATCTCTTCAAATCCCCAAGACTTTCCTAAACAGATATCCACTAGCCCCAGTCATAAAAGATCTGCACCCAGTAAAGGTGGTGCCAGAAAAAAACACAAAGAACATTCATCTTCCTCAACACAAACTTTGTAATACTCCAGAACAAACATTTTAAGCTTCATTCATATTCTTTCTTTGGCTGTGGAAATGGATCCCTGCTTAGGTTTACAGTGGTCACATTTTCAGATTTCTTTGACACCTTCATTAAAACAGAAAAAAAAAAACAAGTTAGCTACTTTCCCAGGCGATGATTTCAGCCTCTGTAAGGAACCCTTACATTTGCTTGATTGCTGTGACAAATAAGCCAGACCTATGAAAGCCACAGCTATTTTAACCAAAACGGACAAAAAAATGGTGTCATCAACTTTCAAGATGGCTACACACTGAAGAACTTGTTGATTAGAGCTGAGAAATAGTTAAAAAGTCAGTAAAGATTAATAGTGTGGGTAAAATTCAGTTACTGGCTTGTGATTAAACTGCCTGGATGTCAGTTTATAATAAATTCTAGAAAGTAAGAGAAAATCACTTCAAAAGAAGAAGAA